>NW_025407849.1:523172-590979 GCF_003324165.1 Naegleria lovaniensis
CAATGCCATTGCTTCATTTTCTCAAACGCCTGTGGTCATTCCTAGAGGTAAATACAATGTCGATCTCTACAAGAATAACCTCAGATTATACGGTAGAACTTATGCTCACAAGATTTTCTACAAACAAATTTCCACACTCTTCCTTCTTCCAAAACCTGACGAGAAACACATGTATTTGGTACTTAGCTTGGATGTACCTGTTAGACAAGGTCAAAAATCTCATTTCCATATTGTCTTTCAGTTTGATAAGGAAGCCAAAATCAAACCAGCAGATCCACTCCAACTTAACTATGATCCAAATGACTATCCAAAAGATGCACTCTCTCCCACAATGAGCGGAAAGACTTATGAAGTTTTTGCAAAAGTTTTGAGAGCCTTGACAGGAAAGAAACTCATTGGACCTGGAAAGTACAATAGTTTCCATGGCAAGAAGGGAATCAAGTGCTCACTCAAAGCCAACGAAGGATTCTTGTTCTTCCTTGAAAAATCTGTCTTCTTCCTTCACAAACCTGTTATTTATTTGAGACATGACGAAATCAAATCCATCAAATTCCAAAGAGCTGATACGACTGGAAGTGGCTCGAGATTCTTTGATTTAGTTTTTGTGTTAAAGAATGGTAAAAATCACACCTTCTCCAACATTGACAAGAATGAATACGACGCTCTTGCAGAATTCCTTCCAAGTAAGGGTCTCAATGTTGAAAATATCATTTCTAGGGAACAACCAAATATTAATGAAATACTAGGAGGTGAAGACGATGAAGAAGATGACGAAGACTTTGTTGATTCCAAGTCCGATGAAGAGGCAGAGGAGGAGGAAGATGACGACGAAGAATTTGAAAAGTTCGTGGAGGAAAAGGATGCCCTTCAATCCGAAACGGAAGCACTTCTTAAAGATGCTGGTGACATTGACGATTTGTCAAGTAAGAAGCGAAAGAAAGCAACTAGCAGCAGCACCAGTGACGATACTTCCTCTGACCCAAAATCAAAGAAGAAGAAGCAGTAATTTAGTAAAAAACTACTTGTTCACATGTTTCGTTTGGGTGACTGATTAAGGTTGTTTAAACGTGTCGTGCTGAACTCGTGTGGATGTGTTCCCATTGTTCTCTTCTCTCCCTATGAGAAACCTATTTATGATTATTGGCATTCAATATTAAAAATTGACACCCTAGATGGGACTGTTTAGGAAATTTGTATATCCAAGTTTACAAAACATCACAGAGACACTTCTTTGATTTTGGGTCAAACTACTTGTTCACATGCTTCGTTTGAGTGCCTAATTAAGGTTGTTTTAACATGTATTAATTTTTAACGGCGGTATTGGTGATTCAGGAAGTATGGGTGAGCAGCTATCCAAGTTTACAAAAAATCATGCTGCAACCTCCTTCGGCACGTGTCGCTCTAGCAAAGCACTTGCAAAAAAAAATATCAAAACATCTTTCCTCCAATCATCACCTTGGCAAGCCTTGCGATTGATTTCTGAGAGAAGGAAAATTCATCATCATCGTATTACCGAACTCGTTTCCCATAGTTACTACTGGTTTTGTAAAGATCTTCTTTTCTAGTACAATCCTACTACTATAAGAAAAGATTAATCTTTGTTTTACTTCATACAATTAAGTGTGCTTGTTTTCCCACTAGATAGTGTGTATTCATTCTTTTTTCATCATCATGTCTGCTTCCCTCGACGGTATTGTCAAATCAGTGGTTAGTGGTAACACCATCAAAGTTTGCCATCCTCAAAGAGCTGATAAAGAGAAAGTGTTAGTACTTGCCGATGTCAAGACTCCACGTATTGGATCCAAAAACGATGAAGACGAGGTATGTTCTTATCCAATAGTTGTTATAAATTAACTCATCGTGAATCATTATATATTTGCTCGTTATGATTTACATTGGTACAAACGACTTGAATTATATCATCCAATGTATTATTGCTGATTCATTATAATCATCGTTCTCAATTGAAATATTTCAATTCGTCTGATTAACAACATCATTGGTACAACAACAACATTCTGGATCACTCTTTCCACTCCGTATTGTTATTATTATGGATTCGGATAATGACCACCATCATTCAAATGACACACGATCATCATCATGTGGCTCATGATTCTCTTCGAATAGCCTTTTGCCTTCGAAGCAAGAGAATTCTTGAGAAAGAAGCTTGTTGGTAAGCCAATCAAGTTCAGAGTCGATTACACTGTGAAAGAAACCGGCTTGAATTATGCCACCATCTTTTTGGGCGACGAAAATGTGAACGAGGCTGTTGTGGAGGCTGGTTTTGGTGAAGTCAAAGAGGTCAAGAATCCAAGCGAGGATCACAAGAGATTGCTCGAACTCCAAAAAGTTGCCAAAGAAAACAAGATTGGAAGATGGGATTCTGGCAACAAAAAGATTGCCAAGACATCATCCAACAATGCCGAAATTGATACCCAACAATTGTTGAAATCATTCAAGTCGAAGGCCATCAATGTCATTGTCGAATATGTACTCAATGGTGCTACTTTGAAGGTCAGACTTCCAACTCATGAAGTTGTCTTGTTGAATTTAACTGGTGTCTATTGCCCACTCTTCATCAAGAATAAGAAGGAAGGAACAGAACTTGCTCAACCTTTCGCAAAGGAAGCCAAGCTTCACACTGAATATCGTTTGTTGAACAGAGATGTTACTGTTTTGTTTGAGGGTATTGATAACACTGGTAACTTGCACGGAAGTATCATTATTTCTGCCGATGAAACCAGCGATAAGCCAGTCACTTATCAAGAAGAATTGTTATTGAC
This sequence comes from Naegleria lovaniensis, assembly GCF_003324165.1. Classification (NCBI taxonomy): domain Eukaryota; phylum Heterolobosea; class Eutetramitea; order Acrasida; family Naegleriidae; genus Naegleria; species Naegleria lovaniensis. Next base: position 525,959 of record NW_025407849.1, read on the forward strand.
TGGTTATGCATCTGTCGATGAAAGAAGTGCTCCAAAATCTAAATATGCACAAAGATTCAGAGCAGCAGAACAAAAGGCAAAGGATGAAAGAAAATGTTTGTGGGTTGACTATCAACCAAAGAAACAATCATTGGAACAAACTGATACCGATTTCACAGCTAGAGTTTTGGAAGTCTTGTCAGGTGATACCTTGAAGATTATCAAGAATGATGGAACTGAAGAGAAGATCAGTCTCTCCAACATCAAGACACCAAAATATAATCCATATGCTAAGAAGCAACAAGAAAAGAAGGAAGAAAAGGAAGGTGATTCCGAAAAGAAGGGTGAAAGTCAACCATGGGGCTATGAAGCTAAGGAATTGTTAAGAAGCAAAGTAGCCGGAAAGGAAATCCATGTTGAAGTTGACTACAAGAAGGAAATGCAATCAACAAAGGAAGTGAGAAGATACTGCACAGTTTTGGTAAATAAGAAGTCAGTTGCAGTCGAATTGGTGAGAGAGGGATTTGCTTCTGTCATTAAACTCAGAGCTGATGAGGAGAGATCATCTGCTTTTGACCAACTTATTTTGGCTGAGAATGATGCTCAAAAGAGACAAAAAGGTATTCATGGAAAGAGAAGAGCACCAAACCAAGTCTTTACAAACGTTACTACTTTTGACGCTGTCTCCAAATTGTACAAATTATTGAGTGGAAAGTCAACTGCCACAAAGGGATATATTGAAAAGGTCCTCTCTACCAACAGATTTGTTATTAACCTTCCTGGTGATAATTCTACAATCAAGTTCTCCATGTCTGGTATTGCTACTCCAACCACTGGTAATGACTTGGCAAAGGAAGCTTTCCAATATACCTTGCTCAACACTTCATGCAGAGATGTTGAACTTGTTCTCGAAAGTGTCCTTACTTCAGGAGACAAGCAACAACAAGGTGTCAAGCAAGGAGTTTTGTGTGGTCAATTGTTGATCGGAGGAAAGAACTTTGCTTACAATTTACTCGAGAATGGATTGGCCATTACTCAAGATTTTGCTAGAAAATTAAAGTACTTTGATGATATGAAGGAAGCTCAAGACAGAGCTGAGAAGGCCAAGAAGGGTGCTTGGAAATCAGCTGAACCATTTTCTCTGTTCCCACAAAGAAAGAAGAAGGTCCGAGAACAAGAAGAAGAGGAAGTTGAAAGACCAATTTCCCAACGTTTCTCTGTTTCTTCAGCAAGAAATGCTCAAACTATTAGAGTCACTGATTTTGACGATGTCACTACCTTCTATTACCATGGTGCTGATGTTGTGAATAGATTGAAGGATATTGACCAATTAATTCAACAACTCAACCCAGAATCACTCCCAACTCTTTCCACTCCATCTGTTGGTGCTTTGTGTCTTTCACAATTCACTGAAGATAACAATTGGTACAGAGCCAAGATTGTTTCTATCAATGATTCCAACTGCATTGTTTTGTATTCTGACTTTGGTAACAGTGAAGAGAAGCCACTCTCCTCCCTTAAACAAGTTCCAGCTGAAAGTGAACTCTTAAAGATGAAGCCATGTGCTCAAAAGGCTCGTTTGGCTTTCGTTAAACCACACAGACAATTGTTCAGAGTTGATTTGGAAACCCTTTTGAGAGATACTTTAATGGAAGGTGAATGGTTATTAACTGTTGAGTATGCTGATAATGGTATTGAATATGTCACCTTGCAACCAAAGAATGCCAAGAATCAAGATACCATTAACTCTCAAATTGTGCGAAGTGGTTTGGCATTTATTGACCGAACAGTTCTTCAAAGACATTTCAAGAATTTATTGGCATCCTATGAAGAGGACAGAGAATATGCTGCCTCCAAGCATTTGAACCTTTATGAGATGGGTGACTTTGGTGAAGATGATGCTGAATATGAGGAAGAAGAACTCTAAACTCATTTAGTTTTTTCAAATCACAAATGTTTTGATGCTTTCATAATGACATTAAAATTTTAATATTATTATCATTTGCCATACACACTGCGTCACATAATGACGAACACTTGCAGTGAGGCATTCTTTTTTGTCTAAACTCCGTTTAGGAGAAAAGGAGTGTCAAATTGAACGTTGATCTATTTCGTGTTTGTTGCGACAAAAAAATGTCTCTATGGATCTGGTTACTCATTCTCACCATTCTTGTCGTTGCATTCTTTGTGGTGTTTTTCACAGACTATGTATTCTATTGGACAGATCCTGTCAATTGTCCTCCATCCGAATTCCCCTATCAATACGACATTAAAAAGTATGATGAAATCTTTTGTGATAAACCATTCGAAAAGACTGAAAAGAAAATTCTAATTGTCGGATGTGGTTTCAGTGGATTGTCAACAAGTGCAGCACTCACTCGATATGGTATTCCATTTGATGTGGTCGGTAAGTTTTTCGTATTTTCATGATTCAATGACAAGTGTGAAATTTAATAATTTAAATATTTTGTGAACGACATATTTAATCCTATTCTTTTACACTTTTCAAATATAATGATAAACATGTACAATTATGATATATTATTTTGAATATTCAAGAGGTAAACAATCAAATCGGAGGAAATTGGTTTTCTGGAGTTTATGAAACGGTTCACATTATCAGCAGCAGAAAAACTACAGAAATGAAAGATTATCCAATGCCTTCTTCATATCCCGATTTCCCATCGGCAAAACAAATGTTAGAATATTTTCTTGATTATTGTCAACATTATCGAATCAATGAACGATTGGCACTCAATACAGAAGTGACAAAAATTTCTGAAAATGGAGATGCCTATGTTGTGGAATTTAAACAAGGAGATCAAACGTTTTCAAGAGTATATAAGGGAGTGATCATTAATAATGGACATCATTGGTCTCGAAGAATGCCTAAATATGAAAATCAAGAACAATTTACGGGAAAGATTATTCATAGTAAGGATTATAAGGAGCCTTCACAATTAAAGGGACAACGCGTGTTAGTAATTGGTGCTGGAAATAGGTATGTGATTGGATTATATTTTGTGCATCTGATTTTGTTCATATTGTAAATGGTATTTGACATGTGTGAAATTGAATGTCATTCCTTTTTTCAACAATTTGAATTGAAACCCCAAACCAAATTTTTCAATCCAACAACAACAACACACAGTGGTTGTGATGTTGCTGTTGAAGCTGCTCGCTTTGGTGCTGAGAGTCACATTTCCATGCGTAGAGGATACTTCTTTTTACCTCGTACCTTATTTGGAAAACCAGCAGTAGAGCTCATTCCAGCATTCCTTCCGGTCTTTATCCAACAAATAATGTTTAAACTCATTCTTCTCGTAGTTACTGGAATTGACTATCAAAAAGAATACAATTTACCAAATCCAGATCACAATCTTTTCGAATGTCATCCAACCATTAATTCTGAATTGTTGCAATTTGTGAAATTAGGAAAAATTCAACCTCACAGAGACATTTTGCGCTTTAAAGGAGGTAAAACCATCGAGTTCAAAAACGGAGAACAAGTTGAAATCGATTTGATTGTGTGTTGTACTGGTTATAACACTTCCATTCCATTGCTCGAACCATTTGTAGAAAAGAGTGAATTTGGATATCCAAAATTGTACACTGGAATTTTTGTTCCACACAAAAAGTTCTTGTACTATGTTGGACTTGGTCAACCCAGATATGGAGCTGGTCCATTATTGACTTCATCCTGTGATATGCTTGCTAAATTAATCCAATTACAAGACTCAATGAAATATCCAGTAGGAGATGTATTGGCAAGTGTGGTCGGAGAGAAATTCCCTACTCCCCAAAAACCACACGTTTCTAAGGATTTGCTCATTGATCCCCATGTTGCATGGAAATCTTCTCGATTCTTTTCCTTACTCCTCATTCATTTGATGCCCTTGTTTGAAAAGTTATCCATTATGAGAAAGAAACTTCCATTAGCACAACAGGAAAAGAGGAAACAACAATAAAATCTCTTGAAATAGGAATGATTATTGTTCTTCCTAAGTATGTGTTACTTCTCTTTCCTTTGAGTAATCCATTCCGAAAACCGTTTTTGAAGAATTTGGGGAATAGTTTTGATGGTAATTTTTATTTTGAAATTCAGAAAAAAAAAATGTCCGTTCAAAAAGGAATCAAAGCAGCCTCCGAATACGTGAAAGAAGCCATCGCAACAACCGAGAAATTCAATAAGAAGGGAGCAAATTTGTTTGATTTGCTTTCAAGAACACCAAAGAATGGAGTGGATAGTTGCTATAAACGTAAAAATTGGAGATTTGATACTTATTATAAAATTACCAAAGTGATTTTGAGTGCTGTAGGTGTTATTGTTGTTATTATTTTGGATAGAGATGATGATTGGAATTCATCATTTTATTATTTATGATTTGCTGTGATGATAATTGTGTTTGGATGAATTGGAATTTTCTCTTCGGAACTTGGTCATGATGATGACGATAATATATTTTCAATTTTTGCAATAACAATAATAATTATGGAATGAAATGCATTGCAATTTTTACACAATAGGATGGTAAACATGGTACTGCTTGGGGCATTCATTATTATCATGGCAAAGCAAGATCTGAAACACACGAAAAGATTCACGGAGCCTTGAAAAAGGATTTATGGAAACATATTCCACAAGAAAAACTTCAACAATATGCCATCTCTAGGGAAGTTCACGAATATGACCAGTGGATTCTTGAAAATGCCATGAAACAAAACGAAGAAGCTGTGAAGAATGTTGCTCAACAATAATCAACGAGCATTGAATAGTAGTTCTCCTCTGCTCATTCCCTAATTTTTGAATGGATACCATCAACTTGCTTTAATTAAATCATGATTATTTCTCTACTTTGGTGAATTTTCAAATGGATTTCAAACTCTTGATTTGGACATTTTCATTTGGCGCCTCTTTCGTTCGTTACCAAAATTTATGTTTTTCCAAAACAAAAAAATATTATGTCCTCAGAAGAACCCACACACGAAGAAAGCAGCAACTCTCCTTCAACCACCACCACAACGACGAGTAGTAATTTGGGAAAACGAACATTGGAAGAAGCATCTCCAACTTCTACAGAAGCAAGTTCCGAGAGCAACAAAAATCAAGCAACCTTGCAAAATTTGGCTCAAGATGTTCAACAATTGATCAACGCCATTCCGAAGGGTTGGTATTTTACTCCGTTGGATCCTATACGTCCTGGACAGAATGAATATTCGACCTATGAACGTTTTCCATATCATGAATTACCTAGTGCTGAGGATGTTCATAAAAAGACTGGACAAGATCCCGAAGAATCAACATTTACATTTGATGGAGTATTTAAAGGTGTGTGTGAAAATTGTTATTCTGTGTTGACGATCATTATCACAATATGATTTGGTTCATTTATTATTATTCATGTGTATTCACATTATTGACGATCATCATGTAGGTGATTGGAAATGGAAGCTTGATAGTATGAAGAAAGATATCGAACAATATCAAGAATTGAGAAAGAAAGAACTTGAAGAAAAGGAGGAGCAAGAAGAAGGCGACAATAGCAAATTTGGATTGATAAATGTCGATTCAGAATTTGAAGAAGGTGATCTTGAATTAATTCCTCCAGTGATTAGAACATTATTTGATAGTGTTTATCACATGTTTTTGGTACGTATCGAGTTGGAGGTGCTTTATAACTTTATATCTTGTGACATTAATGCAACATTGGATCTATTCACATATGAACATTATGACAATTCTCATGTCTCACACAAACCCATTAGACCGTGGACGCAGAATCTCCAACAGCTTGCTATTTCAATTTAATGAAACCCATTGGTCCACTCAAAAAGTATTATCCCAAACATGAATTTTATTTATTACCATTCTTCAATGACCAACAATCATGTTTAACTTGGTTTGCATTATATGACAACAAAGTGAAAATGTCTGAATTAGATCCAACATCTCCACCAATTCTTGGATCGTTTGATCATCCAGTCGTTGTGAGTGGCATTTCAATTTGTGACGAAGATTTGGAAAATATTTCCTTCTCCGATATTGAATATCAATCGAATGGAGTTGAAGAATTTGTGTGGAGAACAGTACTAGAAGGAAAACTATGGATGTGTTTACACCCAAGCGTTGGCAAAATGCAAATCAAAGACATTAAATTCCTTCCTGCCAAACGTTATGCCATGCACTTGGAAAAATTAAACAATGAAAAAAAGAACAAGCAACAACCACAATCATCATCGACTGATTCCAAATAAACTCTGAAGTATTTATTGACAAGTGGATTGATCAGTTGGTTGACAAGCTTAATGAAATTTGAAAACAACAAAAAAAATGAAAAAACAATTCCACAAGATCATTCATCGACTCGAATTTCTCCAATCACGATCGATCATTTCTGATCGTCAAATTTCCTTCCTTTCACGATCATCCTTACTGAATCTTTCATCACCGGAGAATCTCACATCATCTCTGAATGATCATCATGGCCACGATCGTTTCTTTTCCTCTTGTAATATCATTTCAAAACAATTTTCTAACAATTATGAAAGAAAAGACTTTCGAGGAGAAGATTCTCGTCATGATGATCATGATCAAAAAATTCATTCATTGGGATCGAGAAAAAAGATTCTTTTCGCATGGTTGATTGCTATTGGAATTGGGTCTACTTTATATTGGATTGAAACGGATGATCAAGAGGAGAATGGTTTATTGTTGTTGTCGGTTCAGGATTCAGCGGCAACGACCATGACACCTCGAACCACACGTCATCATGGAGTGATTAATGAACATCATGGAACTGGAAAGAAGAAATTGGTTGTGTTAGGTAAGTGATCATGATCTTGATTTTTCACACTTTACAACACACTTTACAACACACTTTACAATGAATGCCTAACACTTTTTGAATGTCCAATACTTTTATAAATTCACACAGGAAGTGGATGGGGAAGTGTTTCTTTGATTAGTGACATTGATCTCAATTTATACGATGTCTATGTCGTCTCTCCTCGAAATTATTTTTTATTCACACCCATGCTTCCATCAGCATTGGTTGGAACTGTTTCATTACAATCCATTATTGAACCTATTCGACGAGTGTTGGAACGAAAACGTCGAAAATCTCAATCTCATGACAATATTGGTTTGATTGAGTATTTCGAAGCTGAATGCTTCGACGTCGATCCCATTTCTCAAACTGTCAAATGTCGAGACATGTCCAATTTTGTCGTGGAACATGCCCATCATGGAGCCAATCAATTTGAATTGAAATATGATAAATTAGTGATTGCTGTAGGAGCTCAACCTAATAGTTTTGGAGTGAAGGGAGTTGAGGAGTTTAGTGTTCCCATGAAACAACCTGAACACGCTCAAATGTTGAGAGAACGATTGTTGGATGCTTTGGAATCGGCTTGCTTACCTCATTTGACTGAAGAAGAGAGAAGAAATGCGTTGAAGATTGTTGTGGTTGGTGGAGGACCAACAGGAATTGAATCAGGTAAGTTGTTGGAAAGATGAACTGTTGAGATTTAATTTTTCACACTTTACAAAAATATAAAAAACATTGAAAAATTTCACACAGTGGGTTATTTGGTGGATTTTATCAAACAAGATGTGAGCAAGTTATTTCCAAAAGATATTGTCGACAAGATTCAAATTATCATGATTCACAGCTCTGACCATATTCTCAACATGTACGACGCTAAAATTGTTGAATTAACTGAAAAACAATTCAAACTTAATAATGTCGACGTGAGAACAAATGCACGAGTCATTGAAGTTCGAGAAAAGGATTTACTAGTTGCTAATAAGGTCGATGGTGGAAACAAATCAGAACCTTATTCGTTGCCTTTCAGTGTTTGTATTTGGACGACTGGTATTTCACAAGTGCCACTTGTCAAAACACTTGTTGACAAGATTCCTGCTCAAAAGAATGAAAAGTCACTGGTCATTAATGGATATTTGCAAGTCATTGGTTTGCAACATGTCTACGCACTTGGAGATTGTAGCAAAATTCAACAACCTCAACTCATCAAAAAATATGAATCATTCTATGAAGAGGCAGACACCAATCACGATGGAATTTTGACGTATGAAGAATTAGAAGCTCTTATCAAGAAGAAGGAAAAAGAATATCCACATTTTGTGATTATTAATCAAAAATTGAAAAAACTGTTCGAGAAGGCAGATATCAATCATGATGGCGTGTTGAGTAAGGAAGAATTCAAGACTTTATTAGAACAAATTGATAATGAATATTATTCTCCATTGCCATTGACAGCTCAAGTGGCCTCACGTCAAGGAAAATATTTGGCTGAATGTTTGAATCAAATAGAGGAACAAAACGAGGAAAATGTCAACCTTACACCATTCATGTACAAACATTTGGGATCGTTTGCATATATTGGAAGTAATCATGCTGTGGCAGATTTGGGTGCAATGAAAATGGGTGGTTTCACTACTTGGTGGCTTTATCGAGCTGCTTATTTCTCAAAACAGGTGTCATGGAAGAATAGATATTGTTTGGCATCAGATTGGATTCGAACGACACTTTTTGGACGGGATGTTAGTCGATTTTAAGTGTCGAAACAAAATTCTGATTTCATCTTAAATCTCCGTTTGATGAATGCTGCCGAATTGTGTAAAATAGTAAAAATCGTTGAGAAAGCAGTTCCTAATTCTTGACCTCAAAGATCCATGTTGAAAATGTCAGTCAATTTGAGAAGAATTCTTTCAAAAGAAGGTCTTTCTCTGGGATTCGTTGACCAACACTGCTTCATCAATTTGATATACATGTCAAATCCAATTAAGAAATCTTCGTTGGTTGCGTCATCGTTTGTCATGAATTTTTCACACCAAATACACATTTCATCCACATTGGAAAATGGAATCAATGGTCTTTTCTCATTGTTTGCAACGTGATACAGCAAGTTGAACATTTTGATTCTTTCTTCAGAGCTGTCGTCTTCGAGAATTAATTCAGGACTCATGTATATTAACGTACCAATGTTGGCTGTGAGAGAGTTCGTCTGGGTGTTAATGGAAACAGCACGACTTAGACCAAAATCACAAACTGGTATGTTGTATTTTCCATCGAAACACAAGTCATGTTGATTCCAAAATAAAAATATAAATTCAAAATACCCTTGATAGAAACACATACCTTTGGGAGTATTTGAATGATCAAGAATGATATTTCCTGGCTTCAAATCTCTGTGAATCAAGCATTTGGGTTGAATACTATGGAGATATTTCATTCCATTCGATATTCCAATTAATATTTTCAATTTTTCTTTAAATGTCATTTTCATCTTTCCTTTTTTCATTTCCTTAATCATTTCTTCCAAACTTCCATTTTGGCCCAACTCGACGACCATACACATTTGGCTTTCAGAAATGCAAATACCGTAAAAACTGATAATATTAGGATGTCTGAGTTGCACAAGGAGCATAACTTCTTTTTCAAAATTTTCATGAGTGTCATCACTCCTGACAATACTCTTCACAGCAACGTCCATCATGTTGTACTTGGCCTTGTAGACGCTGTTAGTGATTCACAAGTTATTTTGAAATTAATAAAATGTTTGTTCGTGACATTACATACCTTCCACTCGAGCCTTCTCCAATTTTCTTTTTAATTTTCAATTCGTGAGCTGAAATGATATAGTAATCATTGTTGTGAGTTGCAGCTGACCTATTATGTTCGTCAGAGTTCACAGAACCATATTCTTCAATTGGTATATTCTGTTGTAATAATTTTTCCTCAATTTCTTTTTCAGATCTTTGTCTTACATAGACACCTCTTGCAACTTTTATCATTTTCCAGGAGCAAAGGCCACAAAAGACACAAATAAAGGCACCTCCAACAATGGCCAGAAACGTCAATACAATAGATGTTGCAATGATGGCTGGAATGACCTTGCTTAGTGGAAATCCGCTCACACATTTGCCATAGCTGACGACAAAGTCTTGTGGACATTCGTCAATTAAAAAAGGTATGACTATAGAAAAATTCGTTTCTGAAAAAGAAATGCTGATGGAAATTGGTGCATGGTAATTTGTCAAATCAACCGTGCTCGTTTGTTGAATGGCTATTTGAATTTCAATGAGGTTTTCTTTGTGCTTGGAATAATTTGTTTCCAGCACAAAGTTGTTATCTGAAATTTTGATTGAGGGTAACTCATACAACACTGGAATATTGTTTCCTTGTCTGTCGAGCATGTGATTGAATTGCAGTACCATTTTCTCTCCTGGATAATATTTGAAAATTCCTCCGTCTGTCATCTTTTCAACAATGGACGCTGAAAAGGAAACAATTGGTGATGAAATGTTTGAGCCGTAAATTGCGGCTCTATTCTCTTCCATTAACACATTGTCCAATAAAACTGGGAGTGTTTGGTTTACATAATCAAACTCACTACCAAAGGAACTTGCATAGAATATTGCTCCTCCAGTATCGAATGCAAAGTTATTCTTGAACAGTGAATCGCTAATGGCTGTAGCATCTCCAGTGTATAATGCACCACCACGGTTTGCTTGATTGTTGATAAACTTGGTATCCGTAATTGTTGTCGCTTGGCAATTGAACAAGGATATTGCACCTCCACTCGAAAGATAAAATGATGAGTCGTCACGAATTATGTATTCTACTGTGTTTCTCTGAAAAGTGGTTAAACTAATCTCCAGATGATGAACATGCATGGCATGCAAAGCACCACCTGATATTTTGGCTCCATTACTTGAAAAATCGTTGTCCATCAGATACATCTTGTTTCTGCCTCCAAGTACCGACATTGCTCCTCCACTGCCTTTCAGTGCATGATTATTTGTAAAAACTGAGCTATAAACGCTAATTGTGTCACAAATTTCTGCAAGAGAAATTGCACCATTCTTGATAGCAGTATTTCCATCGAGTATTGTGTTACCTATAGTGACAGAATCTGATTTCATGACAATCATTGCACCACTATGAGATGCGGAGTTATTTGATAACAAGGAATTCGATATTTCAACAATCTTGCACAAATAGAAATAGAAGATAGTTTCTGCTTTTGTACAAGTGTTGTTAGAAGCTGTCAGAGCTGCAAATACTTTCCCTACCGAAACCATCTTGATCCATCCACCTCCTTTCTTGTTTTTAAACACGCTCCCTAAAATCTTCATGTTAAATACTAAGGAAACCGTGATTGTGTACTCGTCTTCATCACCATCCTCTGTATGTATGTATTCGAACTCTGACGACGAAATAGCAACATTGATGGTTGTCTCAAAAATGATTGCAGTACGTTGTGCTATATGGAATTTTGAGTTCTCCATAAGCACCGTGTTACAGTTTGTAAATTTTAAACGAGACCTATTGTTCTCATGATACCATAGGTTATTGATGTAAACTGTTTTACAGCCATCGATCAGCAAGTAGCCAGAGAATGTCGTATTTTCAAGAAATACTTCATCTGTTTCAGGTAAAATGATTGAAGAATCAATTAGCTTGGAGTGTTCAGCTTTGAAAAAGTCAGTGTTCACATGGTTGTCCTGAATAATGACGTCTTGCAAAATTGTACGGCGTATTCCATGAGCACGCAAAAACATATTGTGAACCTTAACATTGTCAATAATGATTGATGTCATTGGTTGAGGCTCCAATAGAAATGGTGGATGTGAAAGAATGTGCCTCTCCTCTTTAAAGCAAGAGATGACTTTGGGAGTTAGAGCATCTGTACTCGTAATTGTCAAAGCAATATGCACTCGGTTCACTGTAAGATCAACATCTGGAAGATTGTTGTAACAAGCTGTACGCCGACCTCTATTCTCAACCATGTCACTGACTACATTGATGGTTACAGTGTAATTAAGGCATACATAATCAGTAGAATTTGATTTTGGTAATCTGTTAAGGATATCTATTGAAAGATGTGTAAAAATTTCATTGAAAGACCAGCACGGATTTTGCTCTGTCCTGTTCAGTGTACAAGAAATATTGCTCAATGATGGATTTTGTGGCGTCCCAACAAAATATACCCAGTTTATGCTTGTTGTGTGATCCGTGCAGTAGGAATCTGCTGATGATTGTTCCTTTGCCGTTGATGAGAGCTGTATTACTTTCTTCATTTCTGATCTTGGTGTTGCACCCATGATGATTGTCGTCATCATACATGCCAATATAATCACTCCCAAATGAGTACCTATCACTGCACCATAAGCACCACGAAACAACCGATTCATCATGATCATGTTGTTTAATATTTTGAAAAATAGCTGTGTTTTTTACATGTGCAAAATTTGAAGAGAATCAAAATTATCATCACGTATCAGTATCGGTCTCTCGGTTATTTTCGGCATTGAATCATCAAGCCTCATCATGAGAAAAGAAGGTATGCATTTTTTTTGTAACACTGAATTTCGAGATAATGAACAAATTGAATGTCCAATCAACTAGGTTCTAGGCTCTCCAAATTTCTAATAGTATTGATTTGAATTTCATCATAATGAATCTTGACAAAAGAAATCATTTTCGGATTGGATTGAAATTATTTTCAAAAAAAATGCAAAATCATATGGATACAGCTCATGATCGGATGAAATTTAATAATACTCATGATTATCATCATGATCATCCTCATCAGCCAGACGTGAAATTAATTTTATGCTCGTTAGTAGAGAATTTTACATGCTCAATGGAATTGAAAGATGAGGATGATGAATGGATGATGATGAAAAAATTAAAAGAAACGATGAATATAACGAAAAACAAAAAGAAAAAGGGATTTTTAATGAATTTCCATTTTGTTCAAGAGATAGTTCCGAAACCAAAGAGCACATACATTCCAGAACTTATTTACATTTCATACAATCATTCTTGTATATTATTGAAAGTCTATGATATGAATAGATTGTATAACGAGGCTTCCATGAAGGATGTCATTCAAGTGTTCGATCTATACACAAGAGAATTTAAAACAACAATTGATTTTTCAATTTCTGAAAACGATTCCATCGAATTTGCATTACAGGAAAATTATGATGGGCATAATAATGATGCAATTATTATGCATTCAACCTCTAAGCATGTTTACAAATGTGACTTGAGAACAATGCTATTACAGAGTGGAAATGAATTCAAATTTATGGAAAATTATGTTTGGAAGAGCGAGTCATGCTTTCTTTCTCCAAGAAGAATTACGATTTTAAATTCAACCAACCAATGCTATATTTGTGATTCAAACTACTCATTGGTTGTGTTAAATTTACATTTTGGAACATTTATTCAGAGAATTGACTTGGGATCACAGTTATCTAGTTTCTCCCACATTGATTTTGTGGACTCTTCTACAATGGTTCTCTGTGATGACCATGGTGTTTCCATCTATAACAGGAAAGATGATTCTTGGGTGAAAATGAAAACTATAAACAATGGTCATCGATATCATAGCATATTATGTGACTCAATTTCACACCATATCATCATTTCAAACCAACTAGCCGCTGGATATATTCAAATTTTCACCTCCTCTGGAGAATTAGTGAAAACCTTTCAAGCAATGCTAAACGAAGATTTTATCACTCCCCGTGCAATGTGTATCAATTATTTGACAGGAGAGTTATTAATATGTGACTCAAGCTCTCAAAGGGTTGTTTTTTTCCAGTAATTGCATAAATGTAATTATAACAGAACAAGTCCTATAATAATTGGGTTTCAAACTGTAAAGTTTTGTAAATAATTATTCTGGACACTCTTGTCTCAACAAGCGTCCAGCGTCCAGACAATCACTCGTTTGGATTCACTTTGGAATCTTCAGATAGATCCAAGATCTAAGACAGGTTTGGAAAATTTTTATCCGAACTGTAACTTTCAGTGTCAACATGTAGCGAACTCGAGATGACCCATGCAACCAATTTCAAAGGACTTTTGACGGACAGAATATCAAGTGCTATTTTGCATACGTTCTCTTTCTCGCTCATTTCTCGTTCACAACAAAAAAACAATGAAATTACTTTTCGTAGTTGTGTTGGCACTTGCAGTAGTATGGTGCATGTGTGCTGGTCATTCAGTACAAGCAAAACGTCATGACCTTGAAGAACAAGCTTATAGATCTCAAGATTGGTCTCCCAAACCACTCTACAATCGTCTTCCCAAGTATGTTGAAGAACAAGAAGATTGGTCATTGGCAAGATTCACTCACGAAGAGACAAATGAATTGAAAGAACGTCATAAAAAACACTTGAACAGAGTAAAACAACTCATTCATTCTGCTTTGGAGGAAGTACTTGAAGAGGAATCAATGGATGAAGAATTTGAAGAAGTACCAATGTCTGACAGTGCACGTCGTCGTCCTTGTGTTCCTACTGGAATGTTTTCATTTGCAAGATTGATGGGACAACAATGCAGAACAGGAACTGGATATTAATGATGTATTTTAAATTATGTTATTAGTAAACGAGAGCAATATGATACATCAATTTCATGAGCGTTGGATATAATTTCGGTAGTAGCACCAGAACTTTGGTCCAATAATAGTAGATGTACCTCAAGGTTTTGATCGCTGTCATTTCATGGCTGATGGGAGCCGCATGTTATAGTACTGTAACATGAAGTGTGACAGTCTCCATGTTCAGGTCCAAAGTTACAAACCAGATATAGATTGCAATGTCAACATGCATTATTGAAATTTGACTCGTTCAATAGTGGCAATCATTTCCTCAATTCGAGAGGAAATGTTATTAATCCATTTGTTCACTGCTTTGAATTTTGGTTTCATCACAGTGAAAGCACGTAAATCCTTTTTTAAAATGCTGCAATAGTCGACTCCATTATGTACAAAGTCATTCCCTCCCTGTTGTAGTATGGAGTTGCATATTTCTAAATGTTTTTCGACTGCTTGTTTCACACAAAACACAACATCAATTGGGAATAGTGGGTAAAGAGGATTTTCGGTGTGATTGGTAATGCTAAGTGCACTCTGTTCAATAACTTCTCGTGTGATGGATGATTGAGATTTTGACAATATTGCTATCCTCAAACTGTCCAATATCATTTGATAAAGAGGTTCAACAAATTCAAGCCTATTCACTGTGTCAGGTATTGAAAGCATGTCTGATTTTTCGATATTTTTGAACTTGTTCACAAGTAATTCAATAATGCTCCAAATCTCAAAACAATTTTCAGGTGTCACTTTGCTAGTCATCAATTGAATCCATTCTTGAGGCAATGGTTCTTGACAAAAAAAAGAATATATTTCAGGAATGCAAGACAAAAAATTTTCAACAGATACCTTATCGAAATCTTCTATAATACCCAATTTTAGAGCAGCATTGTAGCTATAGATCCATACTTCCAAATTCTTTTCATAAATAGTTGGTTGGGATGGAGTAACACTCTCAGAGTCTTCTGGTGCAAATAATTTCTTTGATAAAAAGTCGAGAATTGTAAAATAGAATTTGGCTTGTTCTGTCTTTCCAGTGTATAATTCATACATTACCAAATGTGCATATACTGCAGCTACGGTGATTGATGTTCGATCAAATACTTTGGAAAGACAATCTTTAGATTTTTGAATGCTTTTTTCTGATTGTTCAAACAATCCATTTCGAGATTCACACAATGCCCGAACACTAAAATACATGGCAAACATTTCACAATTTTGCAACTTGTTAGTGTCATTTCCAACATCATCACAATTTGGAAAATGTGTGATAAAATTTTCCAATTCTTCTCGTGACACCAACGGATAGCCTTCACATGCCACATCAAAATAAAGATCAAAGACAGCTCGTGAGCTCAATGACTCGGAAGTTTTCAACTCTTCATTAACTGACTTTTTCCCAAGAGGATAAGGTGAGAATAATGGGTTCATGGAATGGGTCGATGGATTATTTACATTTCTTTGGTGTACGTTCGATGAGTGATTTCTGGAGTTTTCTGGAGTCTTTACATTGTTATCATGATTGGTTTTCTTGTTTCTTCTAGGTTCTCTATAGACACATTCAACTTTTCGTTGGGTGCACAAGTAACATTTTGGTAATCGTTTATCACACCTTCGATGCTGTTGTCGGCACTGTCATTTCATAAATAATGTTATTTAATAAATTCATTACTACTACCATAAATAAATGCTTAATTGCATACCTGTTCACAAGCAATTGGAAAAAATTCCGAACTGTTCTCGTCACTACTGTTTGATAAATTATTTACATTATTGCTCTCGTTATTACTAGTGATATTAGCCTGTGCAGTTGTACTTGAAGAAAACGAAGGTATGATAAAGCTACCGATGAAACTCTGCAAGTGTTGGAGAGGGTCGTTATTATTGTCTGTCCAATGTTGTCCCGATGGTATGAGTTCATTTCCATCTCCATCCCGATGAATGAATGAACCTAAAACTTGTTGTCCAGAACTGAATGATGAATATCCGTCATCATTTGCATTCCGTTGTGATTTGGACTCATCCACCAGAAAATCCTCAAGATTTAAAAATTCATTGTCCGTGTATGTAACACTATTGCTTTCTTGATGATGTTGGTTGATGACTCTAGCACACGGCCGTGGTTTTTGTTGTTGTTGTTGATATTGGTCGTTGTTGTTGGTATAACAACTCTCTCCATGATTATTTGGAAACATTTTTTATGAATGATAAACCGATTTCCCAACGTTTTCTTCCATCAAACTCCGAATTCAGAATAAATCACGCCCATGTCATCCTTGAAAATAGAAACTGAAACTCTATTTTGTAGTTACTAATAAAATGCTCCAACATGATGAACTTTTTGCAGATGATATGCTTTTCCATATTTTTCAATACGTGGAAGACCGAAGCCTTATTGTCGTGTGCAGGCTTGTTTCCAAGCAGTGGTATGGGGAAGTAATGGAAATGCCTTTGAATTTGGATTTTTCAAAGAGTCGTTTGCGTCCGAGAGTTGATCATCATTCATTGTTGTTGGAGCAAGAAGAAGAAATTTCAGAAACTGGTTCAACAATGATCAAACAACAACAACAACCTTCAACAGAGCTACGAGAAGCAGAAACAATTTCGGAAGCAACACGAATTTATTCTATCCTAAGTCCTCCAATTTCCAATATTACTTGCTTGAATTTATCCAACAATTTATTGGGACACGATCAACTGAATACTCTAGCCTCGTGCGAAAACTTGAAAAATTTGAAATCATTGGATCTTTCTGCAAACGATTTCAGTCGGAATAGTTCATCTTCATCGTCGTCTTGCAGTGCAATTTTTTCACTCGTATGGAGTAAATTCATGTCTAACTTGACAAGTTTGAATGTAAATGCTACAACACTGGAATAATAGCTATTGCAGCAAGCCCAGTCATGTCCAACTTACGCGAGCTTTATGTACAAACAAATTCGCTCACCAGAGCAAGTGTTGAAGCAATTGGAAATAGCAAGACTCTGACAAATCTTACAATATTGGATCTTGCTTATAATAAGATTCAAGCCTGCGATGTTGAATGCTTGACACAAAGTAGCAACATGAAAAATCTTACTCTATTGGATTTAAGCCATAATGCTGTTCGTCTTGTGGGTGCAAGATGTATTGCCTCAAGCAAATATTTGAATAACATTAGAACGTTAAATTTGGCAAATGCTATTGATGATGAAGGGGTGAAGGTGCTCATTACAAGTCGCTCTATGAGCAATTTAACACAATTGAATTTAGAAGGAGTTTATTCGCCAAGAATAACTCCAAAACATCCCTTTCCAATGTTTGCCTCCAGCGTTTTCAACAGTAGTTTAACCCACTTATCCATACAGATTCGTTTTGTCGTACCCAAGGCGTTTATGAAGGATATTACCGTACTTCACAACTTGCAGTACTTGAAACTTTCGTTTTCTCCAATTGACATTGATGGAGCAAAGGAATTGGCTGCCCACGAAAGTTCGAAACGTATCAAAACGCTTCATTTGATCTGTTGTAAAATCAGCGAAGAAGCGGGTGCTTTACTCATGCAGAGCCCACATTTGGTAAATTTAACTAGTTTAAATTTGAGTGGGAACCAATTAGATGGCACCTTATTATTTAACTTATCCATGTACACTACAATTCATTTCGAAAAATTAACATCTTTAGATCTAAGCTCGAACGGTATCAAGTCTGACGGAGCTGTTCTGATGTCCCAATGCTCTCGATTATTAAGGAACGTTAAAGAATTGAATTTAAACTACAATACCATTAACGACCAAGGACTCTCAGCATTGGCGTCCAGCAAATATTTGAGCAATTTAACTATTTTAAAGCTGAGTAGCAATGGAATTGGTGACTATGGAGTTGCTTCTCTTTGTGAGAGCGAATATTTGAAACATCTGACACATCTCAATCTTTTTGCGAATTCACAAATTTACAGCGAAGGTGCAATCTCTATTGCAAACAGTGTTAATATGAAGAATTTAACATTTATAATGTTGAATAATTGCAATATTGGATCGAAGGGTGCCGTGGCATTAGCCTCAAGCGAATTGATGCAAAACTTAACAGGTGTGTTGTTTATTATTTCATTGGATTTTTGTCACACATGCTTGATCTAACAATAATAGGGTTACATGTGTCCTGTAATTGCATTTCATCAACAGGAGCTCTTGCTATTGTGTCAAGCAAGTACTTGACCAAGTTGCAAGAGCTCGACATGCAAGGCAATGTATTTGGGGGAAATACATACGAAGAGATTACCACACGACTATCCACATTCAAATATTTGACAACAGTTGTCATACAAAGGCAGAGACATTTTATATGAATTATGGTTCACTTGTTTTCGTTGGAGTACTTTCAGCCAGTAGTAGCTGTTCACTTTACGGAGAATTTTATATCATAATCTCAGCATGTTCATCACCCCAATTGATTTCCAACCTTATTTTGGAGAATATCACAATTCAATTTACCTGGAAGAGAGGAAAACTAGGATGGACACAATAATTCAATTATTCGACCGCTCGAGAATTGTGTTTTCAAATGTAACTTGAAACTAATGACAGATGGAAAGATTGCAACTTTTTGGACAATTTATATTTCTTTGGGACTTGGTCTTTTTAATTGTTGGATAGGACAGGAATCTTATCAACTACTGTATTATCAGATAGATAATCAAAGTTGATGTTCAAGCAAATCATTGTTGTAATAGAGCCAGATTTGGAAGTGTTGAATTGGTTACAGTCACTTCCATTAACTGAAAACACGAACTGAACTCCCCCACAACCATGCAACACATCAAGAAATTTCAAAGCACGTATTTAAAGAGTCCTTCTTCCAACGTTATCAACCTGAGACCATTGAAAAAAACATGAAATCCATCGTCGTGTGTAGTGTTTTGGCACTTGTCATCATTGCCTTGTTGAGTTTGAACGTTTCACATGCACAACAACAAAATGATATTTTGCCAGCTGTCCATCCACAAAACAACCTTGCATCCGAGTTGAGACGTCTCCTTTCTCAACTTCGTAGATCATCTCCACAAGCTGATTTATTACCAACCGATGCATCTCTTGAAACCATTCGTCAAAATCTCGAACAAGAACAACGTCAAAACAAACGTTGGTTGATTCAACCAGCACGCAAGTCTGCTGAGAAGAGTGTGGTCGAGATGGCTGATTTGAGAATTGTCGAACAACTTGAAAGAATGAAAAAGAATATGGAAACTCGTCATAAACAAGATTCCGTATTGTTGAAACAGAAATTAAAGGAAGAATTACAAGTGCTTCGTGCTGCTTGGAAGGAATTACTCGAAGAAGATGCCTTTGAAGAAGAGGAGCAAGAAGAGGACGCAGAAGAATTGGCAGATTCTGAATGGGGTCCTCGTTGTATTCCAACTGGTGCTTTTTCATGGGCAAGATTGTTTGGTCAGAAGTGTGTTTATTAAGAAGCACACAATGATTTGGAAATGAGTTGATTGTTGTTGTAACATGTGAAAGTAAATTGTTTCAGAAATTGACTCTTTTTCAATGAATTATTGAAGGTGTTTATTTTTCATCAACCAGGATTCTAAGGAACAGCCGATAAGGTCATGACATTGTAAAGTTTGATAAATAAATATATTTAGTGACCTGTTAAACCATCTATCGCTCCAACAGCATTGTTCTGACTGTGTTCACAAAGATCGACCTTCCATTTTACACATATGTTTCAAAAACACAAAAACGCTCTTTCTTGATTCCACTTTCGAATTAAAATGAACTTTTCCCATCACAACATCAAAAAAAAATCATTAAAACATTTGGATTCCTATTGATTCCTTTTAACATCACTCAGCATGCCTTTCGCCTTCTTAGATTCTCTCTCAATAACTGTAAAACGTGCTGCCGATCTTGAAGCTGCAGATTTCAATGGTAAAAGTGATCCCTATGTATTGGTTCAAGCCAAATCTCTTTCAACCGATGCCATTCCATCCTATCTGAAAGATATTGCTAAAGGATGGAAACAAAAGACGAGCGTCAAGAAAAAGAATTTGAATCCGGAGTGGAATGAAACCAAGACTTTTTATCATTTGGATTATTTGGATAAGAAGAATGAAGGAATCAAGTTGTTGTTCAAGGTCTATGATTGGGATATGCTTTCCCGAGATGTACGTGAGTTCATCATTGTTTTTATTTCTTCTTTCTGATGCAATAATTCATGAATTCCTGATTTGGATTTATTGATCTCGGATGATGATGAAAATATCTGAAATTTCTGAAAAATATATATTTCAAAAAGGATTTCATTGGCAAAGCCGAATTGATCCTTCACAACGACAAACTCGAACACGAAAAGGTCTATGAAGAAACTCTAAAATTACAAGATGTCAAAAGTGGTACCTTGTACATTTCGTACAAATTATGTCGACACGAACAATACGTGTTGGATCATGAGTACAGTTACATTCCACTCGGAACCAACCCTAATTTGGCTGCACAATTATGTGTCCCCAAAGATTTCACCATGCTCTCCTCAAGTGAAGTTTCCGGATCTCATGCAGCAGTGTTGGCCAACATGAACACTGGACATGTCATTGTAGTCACTTATTGTAAAATTGGTGAATTGAATTGGGATCAAGTTTCCAAGAATTTGACAGAAGAACGTTTTCGTGAAATGAAAAAGGAATATTCGAAAGTGGAAATTGGAGAAAAGAAGGATCTTGTGCCTGAAGCTCATGCAAAGAATAAGGAAATTACACACATTTTGGAAATACCACTTACAGTTGAAAAGAAGGGATTGGCCATGTTTGCCACAATGAGAATGGTCGGCCATTCGAATGGTGTCTTGATGATCTATGTGTATACTGAACCAAAAACTGGCTTCGGTAGTTATAGAAAGGGAGAGGATTATGTGAAGAAAGTTTCTGAGAATTCTACTGTGTATTAATGTGTGTATGATAAGGAGATCGATGCTTTGGTTGTGTTGGAGCGTGGTATTCATTGATTCAGGTATTGCTTGTTCATTAATATCATTTCAAACTAAAAGCTATTTTTTCACACTTTACAAAAAAATGTCCCAACATCAAGCATCTTCATCGGGTCTGAACACATCAGCAGCATCGTCCTCGACAACATCCTCGGAAATAGTCATTAAAACCGTCGACATGACCGAAGAAATGAAAGACATGGCAGTAACGGTCACAAAACAAGCCATGGAAAAATATACAATCGAAAAGGATATTGCATCGTTTATTAAAAAACAATTTGATGAAGTGTATGGAAAATATTGGCATTGTATCGTCGGAAAGAGTTTCGGAAGTATGGTATGTTTTTTTTGGAGTGAGTTCATGATCGGAACGAAAGAATTTTGTTGAATATTATTGGAATGATCATTGGTTGAAAAAACAAAATTAATATTATGGACAAAATTAATGATGGTATTGAAAATGAACAAACACATGCGCAATTGATTGATGTAACCATGATTTTAAAACGATTGATTTGGATTGTGTGCTTTATATTTGGGAAATGTCATGAACGACACTTGTCAACCGTTGGAAACGTACAATCAAATGCAACTAACATTGCGATTACTACATCATTACCAGGTCACATACGAATCCAAGTGTTTTATTTACTTTATTTTCTCTGGCTTAACAATATTACTATTTAAATCAGGTTGAGAGATAACAGAATAATTCGTGAGCAAGAGCATGCAAATAAAACAAAAAAAGAAAATATGAGGAGACCAAGCATTAGAAGATGTTTTCGCACTCATTCATTTCAAAACAATACCGAACACTATTTTATCGACACGGATGAATTCTTATTCAAGTATATGCTTCTTGAACGCTTCAATATTATGTGTCACCTTTTGCAACACTTGGCCGATTTTATCTTGTAAGTGCATTATTGCCTTCTCTGATGAAAACAATTTCCAAAGCTGTTCAGAACCCTCCAATGCAGTCATGGTCTTTTCTACCTCGAACAATGGTCCACCTTTGGAAAACAATTCATTTGCAATATTCCTCGCCCGAATGATAGCAGGACGTGTTCGCAATGGAAACCTCAAACAACGATGAGCTGACACATAATTATAACTTCCGTTTCCTGATAAAAAGTATAAAAAGTCTACTTCCTCCAACTCATGAAGGTTGTATCTGAAATCTACCAACTTTACAGATCCTCTTGGTAAAATTATCAGGATTTCCAAACACGTCAGATAACACTAAATTCAACAAAGTACATCCACCATTGTGACCTGCTTCATGAAATCGCGTGCCTGTTCGTTCAACACGTCTTCCATTTAGAGTTCTAAATTGTTATCGAATTCACCTCGAACAGGTTCATGGCTTGTTAAATATTCTTCCAAATTTCCCCAAAAGCTCTCAGATGTGTGAGTGTATGAAATGTCTCTTTGGGATGGACGTTCTATTTTACTGAACTCCACAAACTGATGACCGTAAGTCATGGCATCCGTAGTGGCAATATAGAATTTTTGGGCGTCTTGTAAAACGAAATGGACTTTAGGAATTAAGTTCTGATTGGATCCGTTACTATGTGTATTAACAAAAAAGCGTTTTGGTTGGGAAACATCGCTGGCTGTCAAAACACACCCCATTTGAACACCTATTAGCTTACGATGGAGTCTACCAACAAGGCAGAAAAGTATTCTTGTGTAGGGAATTGTAATCGTTGCAGCATTACCTCTGGTAATTTCTTAACATGAAACTATTGATGTTTTGTTCAGATCATGCCTTTTCATGTAATCGTTCGGGACTTTGAAATTCCATTCTTTTCGAGAAAAAAAAATATACCAACACCATGAAACGACCCTCGGATCAAGTCTCACTCACTTCGACCACCAACAACCACGACCTGAATACCTGTACTAAAAAAGTGAAACGCACTCCTCCTACTGTTCATGAACAAGACCCCTCCGTGATTGTTTCTATCGATTCGGATCAACAATTACAAACTCATCATCATGATGGAATGGTGAGTCTTTTGAAATTAGATGATGACTCGTTGGCTCATGTTTTTTCATTTCTTCATCCGCTCCATGATCTTCTCGGAAGTATCATGAGAACTTGTCGACGATGTTATGAACTCACCGGAGGAATTGCTTTGGATGCTCTGGACAACAAGGTGTTGATTCCGAATGATCAACAATCTTCTCATCATGATGATGGAAAGAACAGCATACTCGTGCACAATGAAAAGGAACAGAAGAATGAAAAACAAGATGGCCGTAATTTCCATTCACTCTATGAAAAGGTTTCGTTAGGATTCAAACCCACAGGATGTCCCACACGATACTATGCCACTAAAAAGAATATTCAATTCTCGAGTGATTTCATGTTGAGATTATTTAAAATCATTCACAAGTGCAATCCAGTGAATGGATGCAAATATTTGGATTTGGGAAGGGAAGGTGATTGCAATGATCTGGTTAAGATGAATTTCTCGATGGAAATGTTTCAATTTGCATTACAAACTGGAATATTCACGGGACTGAAAAGATTAAGATTTGGTTGTTCCTTTCACACTTTTGTGAAAAACTTGAAACAGGACGAAATGCAAGTGCTGTTGGCTTGGTTTTCAACTTTGAAGAATTTGGAACATTTGGAAGTACCGTCGTTGGATTCGTGGGAAGACTACTCCAATGAAATGCCGCCTCAGTCCTTGACATACATGCTCTACAAGACTCTTCTCACCAATTGCACAAAACTCAAGTCGTTGAAATGTGGTCTCTGTTGTACACAGCCATTTGGAGACCACCTTGTTTTTGACAGCTTGGAAGAATTGGATCTGTTGTACTACTTTCCCGAAGAAAATTTTGATTATCTGTTCAAGACCATTCCAAACTTGAAAAAGCTCACTATGGGGTATCACATGTGCTATTCTAATGAGCTGTTTCAATCGATTGCCACCAATTGTAAGAAATTGTTGGATTTCAAATTTGGTGAACGATATTTGCATGAAAGTGGAAATGTGCCAATAATTTTCAACTCAATGACTCAACTTGAAAGTTTACATTTCGATGGAGGCATGCCCTACGAAGAAGACTTGAGAGAGATTGCTGCAAAATGTACAAATCTTGTCTATTTCTCAACAAGTGAGGAATATGAAGGCGATGATTATTCCATACAGGACTTTTTGAATGACATGAAACTAAGACTGAGAAATTTTGACTTGAACTACTTGTTCAATACAGATGAAGAAGGCGACGATCAAGAAGAGAATGAAGAAGATGGCGATCAAGAGAATGATGAAACGGGAGATGATAAAGTAAATAATGAATCAAAGAGAGCTGAAAAGACCTTGCATTCTATTAACAAGAAATATCCTTGCATTGAAGTTTTAAATGGCCACTCTGAATCACTCCCAGCAAATATGACTATTCAACAATTATTCCAACATTTACCAAATTTGAAAATTGTGAATATCAACATTATGGCTGAGGGATGCGACAAGACATTTGAGGACGTTGAGCAGGATGTGAAAACAAGATTGGAAGCAACCAATACTTTATTGAAATTGATTCATGGAGAGAATAGAGAGCTGTGTGACCATCTCATTGATGATCGTTTCACATTCACAACCATTCGCATCGATGAAGGTGCCACTGTTCGCTTGAAAATCAAAATTGTAGAAGTGAATTATGACGGATTTGTTTCTTTCAAAGTCATGAAACTTGAATAACACTCTTCACGTGGGCAATAGAATTTTTAACAGGTCATGATTTGAACTGTTTTGATAATTTATAATTTACAAAATTGTATACCAATATTGATCAATACAATGAGATTCCTAAGGACTTGCTCAACTCATCCAAATTCCAATACACAATTCTTCCGTCTAAGGCAGCTGTTGAGAACTTTTGAATGCAGAACTCTTTTTGAGAGGAACTCATGGATGATAACGAACAAATGGATGTGATTGATCGGTAGTGTCGAGTCGTTGGAAGTTGTAAATTTTGCAAATTATGTAATCCAACGACATTTTGTGCTTGGATACGACCAATAACCGTTTTGACAGATGGCACTGATTGTCCAGATGATGATTGAGGAGTTGTCACACCTTTTCCATCGTCACACGATCCTTTGAGAATCCATTGAGAAGTTCCTTCTTGCAAAGCAAAAGCATAAGGTACACAATCATGACCAACAGCAATGAATGAATGATCCGATAAAAAGAGACCTCTCGTGAATGGTAATTTGGAATGTCGAACAATTTGAGCTAATTGGTTTTTGAAATCAAAATTATTCAAATCCACAAACTGAACCGTAGAATCATGAGCCACTAATGCAATCCATCGTCCACTGGGTGAAAATTGAACATCATGGAGCCAACCTTTGGAGTGGAATTCTGCCAAACAATCTCCAAATTTTTGATCTTTGTTAGGGTTTTTACCATCCAATTCATTCATATGCACCTTAAATAATCGACTTTTGAAATCACATGATCCGGTCAAAAGCAGTGTTGGATCGTGTGGATGCCATGCGAGACAAGTGACAGTACTTTTATGTTTGGTAAATCGTTTCGAATAGTAAAATCTATTTTCCTTATCATAGCAGCAAATAGAAACAGTTTTCGAAGAGCTTCCCACAGCAAAACGAGATTCATCGGGAGACCATTTACAACATGTTGCAGATTTTGAAATGTATATTAACACAGGAATTGGTTTCCATTCTCCTTTGTCGTTGTTTTCAGATGAATGAAATTCCCAAACAAAGCAATTTTTATCTTGGGAGCAAGACAAGAGCTTGTTGGAATTTGGAGCCCAATCGAGTGCAGTAATGTAACTCGCATGTTCGGAAAGGACATGTTGCAGTGTCCAATGTTGAAAACTTTCAGAGTGACAAGTGTCATAAATATGAATTTCAGAATTTGCTGGAGATAAGGCTGCAAGTGAACGATCCTTATTGAAGCAAAGACAAGAAATGGCAGGAACTAGAGGTGGTTGTTGAGAAGAAGCGACCAAGGACATTGTTTTCAAAATTTTTGGTTTTTTTTTATTGAATCAAGCAAGAAGAAGAAGAATTTATTTGCACAAGTTCTCAGTTCCTTCATTCATTGATTTCACTGAATTCACTTGTGTTCATAGAGAGGAATTTGCAGTTGATCACTCACTTTCACTGTCTTTTCTTTCAACCTAAAATATTTGGGCTCAAACTCTTGATTCTCTTCCATTCGTTTTTCTCGTTGTACTTGTTCAATTTGGTGTTTCTCTTGATAGGCACCATCCAAATCTCCCATTTGAAGAGCATACGTAAGGGGATGCCATACTTTTCGAGATTCATTTTCAGCTTGTTCATGCAAAGGTTTCACACAAAGTTCGTTTGAAAATTCTGGGATGGCATTGGTAAATGAAGCTTGATAGAATAGCCATCGATGGTTGTTCGTCTTTTTTGAGGAATGTTTGAAATCATCATTCAATTCGGTAATTGTGTCATGGATGAATGGTAGTAGTTCACTTTGTTCACATAACACGTCGAAAGGTTGACATGGTGTCATGAAAATTTTACCTCCAACGTTTCCCTTAAAAGTAAATAATTTCTGATTCTTATATTGTACAAGTTCTCCCTTAATATCATTTTGTCCACTAAAGGAAATGTTCGCCTCTAATCCACTCTGTGGACATGAAATTTTCAACACATCACCATTCGAAACATGGGACGAACCAAAAAACAGTCCATTGACAACCATATTTGGTAATACAAATGAATACTCTTCTTCCAAATCCTTTTGCACTCCACATTTGACATTCAACACATGACTTCCAGCAATACATGTTGCAACGGAATTTCCTCGAAATTTCACTACAATTTGAAACGTGGATTCCATTTTAAAGTTTGCTTCCGAGTTGTCCATATAAAACGCACTCACTGGTGGATGATGAGAAATTTGTTCGGCCAAAACTGAAGTATTCGATTGGACGAGACAATGACGGAGAGTAGAGAAATTATGTGAATTTGATTGAGAGGACAACCATTTAGAAAACCAAGGGAGAGTTTGAGAGGGTTTTGAACAGCTGTCAGTTGCCAAATCATGTTCGAATGGATTCAAAGGTTTCCATTTTGCTTTAAAAATTTCTCCTAAAATTGGGTTATACGGCTTAATTCCTTCAAAACTATCTCCCCTCGTATTCGAACAGGATCCTAACGCAAACATTAAACACATCAACATTCGATCCAATTTCTTGTCCAAAAAACTCAATACTTTCAAACCAGCGGTCGGTTCACAATAATAAGTAAATAATTCTAGAGTTGAAATGGGTCTTAATAAGAACACTGGCGAACACATTTTGAGCAAATCAGTCTGAGGAGAAAGCTGTTTCAGAAACTGCCATAAAAGGGAATGATTGGATTTGGAGTCGGAATTTAATGATGGTTTTTTGTGAATCATACCACGATGGACATAGGGAGCTTGTTCATAAATAAATTGTTCCGAAGTGTTGTTTTCAGAATATTGTTCTTGGAAAGAGTTATGGTCGACAGTTCTTTCACAATTTTTATGCTCATTGACAGATGTTTCCAAAGGCATTAGAAACAGTTGGTCAAAGAAAATTGGAGAGTCGGAGAGAAGGATTCGATGAACTTTTTTTTTGATTTGGCACTGAAACATAAAATCTCAAGTTCAATTTGTGTACTTGAAGTAAATATGATTTCCAGTAACCCGCCTTAAATGTCCTCAAAAAAGATTTTCATCATCCTCCTTGATTGGAACAATGTACACAAAGGCTAATACATTCATCTTTAATACCTCCTTTTTGTTTCTTCTTACCATGCCGATCTAAGGATTTGATGATGAGAATGTTTCTTCCAAGTTGGAACCTTGTCGAGCATGTTAAGTTGTTTTTAGAAAAAAAATTGTTGATACAGAATAGGAAGCATACGGAGATTATTTTCAACGTTAACAACTGCTGCACCTGTAACAGTTAGATTCATCATCTCTCGCTGCTCACTCGAGTATCATCCAAGTGGACATCTTTGAGAGAGATTTTGGGCACTCACTCTCCGTGATGTTTTAGAAAAGATCTCACCCACAGAGTCAATTCCTTTCATCATCGTTGTGTTTATTTTGTGTGTGGATATCATCATGAATATTCCGTTCAGAAAGGATCAACACCATCATCATCATGGAAGTTTTGATCATCATATCACGGCGGAGAGGAATACGTTAGGATCATCTTCCTACATGTCGGATGGTGCTGGTTTACTTTCATCAAGTTTTTCCAACGCTTCCGATTTGAGTAGCAGCAGTATTGGGAGTTATAATAGCGTGAACAGCACCAATTCATCTCTACTGAGCACGAGTACGGCTGCAACAGGATGGATGGGAATGAGTCCTCCGAATTATGTGATGGGTTTCAATGGAGGAAATCATTCATCATCATCTCCTCAACCTAACGGTTATCATCACACCAAGAGTAAAAGTATGAACAGTGCGAATAACAACATGACCACATGGTTATCCTCTTCGGGCGGTAATCATCATCATTCCCAACAACATCCTAACAATACCATGCCGCAACAAGATCATCATCAACATTTCGGTACTTCTCTTCTTTCCAACAGTCATCATCACCAACTCGGCACCCACCAACGCAGAATCACCACAGGTTCCTCGTCTTTTGACTTTTCATCCTCTATGGATGACATATCTCTTATGGGACACAACTCGTCTGTGAGAGGCAGATCTGCTGCCACCAGTACTTTCAACTCGGTGTTTGGACCTACTCAAACGAATTCAGTGCCAACAGAGCTTGAAATTCCCTCTCGCACTAGTGTTTGTTCAAATAACGTCATGACAAATATGGCTGAAGAACACGTGGATCCCACCATGCTATTACTTGATTCTCCCAAGGTGGGTCACAATCACAGTCGTTCTCAACATCTCAGTCATGACGATGGAATCAATGTGAACATGTTTGTTCGATCAGTTGTTGGCAAGGTACTGTCGGATGACATGGAAGAATTCAACTCCTTCCATCATGTGAGTGGTCAACAGAATCATCATCATCATCACCACAACTACCAACAACAGCCAGCACTAAACAATAATCTCAACATGTCACCACAACCATCATCACCATTGTCACGTCGGTTCATGTCCATGTCCTGTCCAACTGTTCTAAATTCGTTCCAAAATAGTATTGGATTCCAACTCTTTCAACAACAGCAACAACATCCTTTACAGCATGACAGTCATAATGGAACCAACAATTCATCAGTATCCTCAATCGATTTTGACTTAATTGAGTCTGTTATTGCTGGTGATGAATCCACAAGTGACCACACATTGCAAGGCAAAAAACCTTGTAAATACTTCTTCTCGGCAGAAGGTTGTACTTACGGAGATAGCTGCACTTTCCTACATTCACTCACTCCAAACACACGAAACAATCCACCAAATTTTGTATTAGGAGTTTCAACAACCACAACAGCACCACCTTTGAATGGTAACTTGCATGGTTTTTCTTCTCATGCACCTGAACATGAAGATTTCCATCAAAATGGTTTTGTCATGAATAAGAATGAACAACTTAATGCATACCAATACCATACGATGCAACAATATCCATCTAATAGCTCAATGGTGTCCACTACCCATGCAGTACATGGTGATGTTGCATCATCTGTAAATAATGTCGCTAATCATTCAAACTCCTCTCTGGTATCTCATCAACAGCAAACATCCAATTCTCCTCCACAACAGCAACAGCAAATATGTCAATTATGGCGGCGCATCCGACGTTGAAGCGCACTAAAAACCTGTCAGATATTCGTCAAGTCAAAAATGAACATGAAAGCACAAAATAAATTTATTCGTTAGCTGTCATGCAGCAGAAGAGGTAATAGTACTGGTTTAGGGTTGCAAGGTATCTGTCTTCCACAAGCTGTTCGTTGGAAGAGGTACGATAAATTCTCGTGGGATTTCCGTTCCCTCCAAACCTCATAGTATGAGCGAACATATCTTTGCCATACTTGTTCAGTCGTTCATGCACTGTCATGGCAAATGGGTACAATGTTCTGTAAATAAATAAATACATGATCACATGTTCTTGGAGAATGTGTAAATAATAAGGCATTTTCCAATACGTGCCTATTGTGTCTCCAATAACAGGGACAATGACAGAAATATAATGGTCAATTTTCTTTGCAACGTTGTGTAAATCATTGTCTGAGCAAAATGTTGGTTGTACCAATAATTTAACGAGTTCAGATCCTGCTTGAAATATTCTTGTCACCTTTCCAATCCAAACGTATGCAAGAGTAGAGAGTTGTTGATTACTTGCGTGCTTTTCCATGATTTGAGTGATATCTTCAATAATTTTGTTGCCATATGTTTCCCATACATCGTCTCCCATTAAATTAATTTTGTCATTTTGGCCATAATATCCTTTGTCCTTGTAGTATTGTTTCAACTCTTTTTGACATTGCTTTGAAATTTTCAATGCAGCATGCAATGCAATCTGTAAATGATTTTCTCCCAATCTCATGAATTGGTGCAAAATGTCAGGAATTCTTCGTAAAATGGAAATATTGGCGAAAATAATATCACCTAAACCAGGGTGTCGGTGTCCCTTGTCAGTAAAAAGTTCAGTGAAACAATCCCAGGTTTCAATTTGGATTTTGCCTTCAATTGTCTCTCGTAATGATTTTCGTGTGTTTTCTTTGGACTGAAACAACATTTTCAGTATTTCTTGAGCTCGATTATTGTTTTTCCACTTGAGCGAAAACAAGAATTGTTTGTGTGTTTCATAATCAATAGGGCATACAAAACATATTCTATTCTTATCATCCGTTTGCAATGCAAGCATGTTTTTTAAATCTCCACCCATTGCTACATTAAATTGCAACCGAATAATAATTTTCTCTGAGGTACAGGTTTTCACAAAATTTTTCAAAAACGAATCTTTCTGAAATAGAGCAATTGGTAATTCAAATATAAACCGATGGCTTTCAAATTTTGCAATCAATGATTCAATTGGCTTGAATGAGCTCAATAATGTACAATGATTGTCGCTGTTTTTAGGTAACGCTGCCAATAATTTGTAATTACTATGATGTTGTGCAGCATCGCAAATAACAAGCCCTAAAAAGCAAAGTATTTCATTCACTTTCCTACTTAATTTATGGGCATCAGTGGACACTCTTGCCATTGAATAAACTTTAAATTCTCCTTTTTTGTTAAATCCAAATTTTCGGCTTCTGAATCCAGAAATCGGAGCATGTTCCAACCATTTTCCTGTCGAGCGTATCACTTCTATTACTTTTGTATTTGTTAATAATTTTGAAAAAGACTGAATTGGATCAATCGCAAAGCCTTTGATATCGTTGTTGCTTTTGATGATGATCATCTCTTTTGCTATTTCATCCTTAATCCCTTTCCGATATTTCGAAATGGTTCGGTCACTGAATGGAATGTATTTTGTTTCATACAACTTTTTAATTTGTTTTTTGCTTAAACCAGTGTTGATGATATTACGTTCAACTTCTTCAATGGACAATCGATTATGTTTCTTTTCGACCATGTTGTTGTTTTCGTCAAGTGTTATGATTCGGAATTTAGTGTACCGCATTGTTGGGTGTATTGGATCAGAAAGCGTTAACGAGATATTTAATTCTGCATTAGTTTGATTGATGTAATTGAATTCCTGTAATTGCTTTGTAATTGATGAAATGATGGAGGACCATAATTGAGAACAAGCTGTTGTTTTACTAGCTTCAGCTAAAGCGAATAATGGTGTACGTTTTTTCTGAGCTAAATCCAGTCCTAGGACCTCTATCTTTCGTTTCAGTTTGTCTGTTGTTGCTTCAGTCAGCACTACTTGTTGCTTCGGTTTCCCTCTGCCCTTGTTGAACCAATCAGGAAGAGACTCACTCATTTTATTTTTGATTCCTTGTGATCAGCTGACGTGGGATTGACGAATATCTGACAGGTTTCTAGTACCAATTGCGCCGCCATAAAAGGTGAATGTCGTTTTGGAGACAAGTGTCGCAATCTTCACCTTAAAAACAAATCAAAACTTGATGAACACACCAAAAAGAAGCTCAAAACAATTCGTTGTAGATTTGGAGTGAATTGTCCTTTCGGTCACGAGTGCTATTATTTCCATGAGCAGTCTGATTTTGATGATGACAGCAACAACACTTCCAAACCACCCTCTTCCTCAACTCAAAAACAACAATAAGGACTTGTGTAAATTTTGTGACAAAATGTAAATAACACCAAAACTAAATGTAAATAAATTCGTCTTCATCATGGCATGATTCATTGGTAGGACTTCAACAATGAATTGGATGTGTTGCGAACAAGGTAGTCAAATTTGATCGTCAAAACGCAGCGCAACGATTCCTTGAAGAAAAAAGTCCCAACATGTCGTTCACATCCTTGAATTGTGTTCACCAAGATCGGAGCCAAGGCATCAAGACTGTCACCCTGTCAACGCAAAAAAATGAGTCAATCACCCAACAATAATGAGAAATCATCATCCAAGGGTAGCAAGATCCAACTTCGTCTCAAGAGCTTCTTTTCCAAAGTATCATCTTCGTCATCGAGCGGCGGAGGATCTTCATCCACACCATCGTCATCGGGAACCACTTCACCCAATCGCTCACCAAGCTTGACGAACATTCATCATGATACCTCACCAAAAACAACACCAACAACAACAACTCAAACCCTACTCAATTCTAACATTTCCTCTGTGAATAGCTCTCCAAATATTACCATTACCAATGTTGCAACTACACCAAACCATTCGACGACCAATCATCTCGATATTCCCTTCCGTAAAAATAGTTTGAGTAACAATGATGATGGTGATCTGAGCTCAGCATCTTCCTCTACGGTCAATACCTTTACCAATAATTCCTCCCTGACTCTGATTCCAAATCAGCAGCAAATTCCTCTTCATCCGTCCTTGTCATCATCCCCACCTAACTCGCCCTCTCCCATTTCCAAGAGTCCAATTCCCAAAACACCAACGCAAACACATAAAAATAATGCATCCTCTCCTCCTCGTGTCATTGATCCATGCGTTTCGGAAGAGGCTCATGAAGAGGATGATCATCCTCTCACGCCAATGAAAAATACTAGTGGTGGTGGTATTTTTGGAAAAAAGGTAGATTATGTATTGGGATCATCTCCACAGAAAAGTACAGCTCATGAATTATCAGCCGCCTTATCAATGAGTCGGACAGAAGTACCAACGTTGGACGATGAAAGTCGGCAAAAAGGTGTATTGAATGAAGAGGAAGAGGATGAGTTTTCATTGGAACCACCTCCTCATCCAAGAGGTTCCAATGCAGCTCGAAAAACTTTTGATTTTGCATCATCGGTTGGATCTTCCCAGCCTTCTTCGAATTTTGACAAGTATGGAAGTTTAGGAATGGTTGGCTTGGGAAGTAGTTTAGGAAGTTTACAAAGTAACATTTTACATCATGGTTCAGAAGATCATTACTTACATCAACATCATCATCAACATGATCCATCCTTTAGTACAACAGCCTCCTTTGACTCCACAAGGTCAACACCTCAAGTACATAGTTTTCGATTAGCTCATCGTTTGACATTGGACCCTAATGCAATGAGTCACTTCAAAGATTCTCATCATTTAGACGCCTCATTTTCAGATGATGCAAGTACACAAGAGGAAACTTCGTCGTCACCAACTCCTCTCAATATTGAAGAAATTTTTCAGGTTCAATCATTGGAAAATAACTCGACAATTTCCATGACTGGCTATGCTGAAACTTTTCTTTCTTCATTTGGAGAATTTATATCGTCGAACGAGACAAAATCGTCCACAACATTTTCAGTTCAGGGATTGCCCAACATATTCATTCCAGTCAATTATTTAGAAACGAATGGAAATGATCAATCTCTTTACGGTTTTTCTCAACAAAAAGCTGCAAAATCCCCTTTATTATCTCATCTCTATGAAAGCGAAGTTGCAGAATTGCCACTTCATGCAAGAAAAATGATTCGTGACAAATTCGAATCAAACTTCCAAGTACTATTATCCAATTCTAAAAAACAATTTCACCTCTCTAAGAGTACAATGAAAAAGTTATTCATTCTCTCATCCAAGAAACACATTGTAGAGGAAAATAAGTGGAGAATGTTCGAAGAAACCTTATTATCAAGAGATATTCGCTATCATAATGATCCAAAAAGCATCATACCTTCGAGCACGCACTTGACAGACTATATTTTCCCAAAAGAAAAAGAGAGACCACGGAGCAGATCCAATTCTGGTATTGCAACCTTGAAGCCTTACCAAATAGATGTTGATAAGCAACGAGCTTTATCGCCTCCTCCTTCATTGTCTCCTCTGTCTCTCACACCCATACCAAGCCCTTCACTGACCAATGAACCAATGTTTAGAAGAAAGGGTTCTGACACTTTTACAAATTCTCCTACTGACGATACACATTCAAGTAAGGGATCTGCTTATGATTCTAGCGATTCTGACGATGAAGAACGTGAATATATTACAAACTTCAATCCTGCACTGGCCCATGAAATTCCTCACGGATTTCTCTCAACAAAAATTGAAAATTTAAAGGAATTTCTGCGCGAATCTAGCGACGAAATTGGTGGTTCTCGAAAAAACGTGAACAGCAACGAGTACAAAACTTGGAAGAAGGAACATTGCGTTCTAGAATTTTTAACTGACGAATTGCTGAATACGCAAGAACTTAAAACAAAAATGTTTCCCTTCTTGTTCAATTCTAATGAATGTCTGAAAGATGGCTCAACTGATTTACTCTTACAAAGTTTTGAAGTCATGAAGCCAGATATTGACAATAGAGCGAAATTGATTATTGAGATTGAAAAATTTAAACTTGATTTTATTGAGGAATATTTAAATGGAGTTGCCCTGGAGCAATTCTATGGCGCTATAACATTGTATGAAACAAAGCCTCCTGATGGGTCGCATACATCTTTCGTATCAGGAATCAAGAGATATAGTGAGACATTCACATTTTCTTTGGCATCAGGTGTGAATAGCAAAAAAGCATTGTTTTATTTGAGTCCTCAAAATCTTCCAAATTATGCTGGCCAAAAACCAAAAGAGAAG
Organism: Naegleria lovaniensis; assembly: GCF_003324165.1. NCBI lineage: Eukaryota > Heterolobosea > Eutetramitea > Acrasida > Naegleriidae > Naegleria > Naegleria lovaniensis. Next base: position 561,434 of record NW_025407849.1, read on the forward strand.
GTCTATGTGCTGCTGCGACTTTTCAGAAACTTTAAAGGCAATTACACAGAGTATTTTGATGATCTTTATGTGAAGGGGAAACAGGCTATGAAACCAGGAGACAAGATCAACAATGTCAACGAATTGAAAGAGATGAAGGCAATTCGAGCTGTAAAATCAAGCTTTTTCGAATCATTGAAAGATGTCTATGCTCCATTCGCTTGGTCTATAATGGAACTTGACTCTATGCTTTCATCATTACCAGCACTGCAATTCCCAAGTCTGTACGTGAATTACGAAGGTCTATCAAATCAATTTCTTGTGAAGAACATTTATAATGTACCTGCTAAATTAGTGGGTGAAGTGAGCGATGAAAAGCTATTTGAGGTTTATTTTGCCAACAATTTGAATCAATCCTCAAATCTAGTAGAGCTTTCCACAACTGAAACTGGCTTTTCACAAAACTTATCCTTGCTTTCATCAAGCACAAACCAACCAGAGAAGACAGTTCTCAATAGCTCCAAAGACATTGTTAGGCAATTGTCGAAAGTAATACTTCGTACTGTACCAAGTCAATTCTCATTCAAAGTATCGTTAATACCGCCAAACAAAGTCAACCCTTTTACAAAATCTCTCTATGGAAAAGAAAAGCAATATCAATATGTGCAAAGAAAATACCTTCCAGAGAACAACTTGTTGGTGCTTCAAAAAGAGCCAACAACTGCCGAGCATGTCACTGATAAGAAATCGAAACGACAACAAAAAGATATTGATATCAAAGACCCTTTACAGACAGATCTTCCTGTGACAGAAATGGAACAATTTTATTCCTCCAATACCATGCCAGAAACCACTTTCAGACATTTCAATTTACGTAATGATCTTTTCATATATCCTCAAAGTGGTTCATTTTCTAAATTTTCTGCCAAACATGATAACGTGCATCTTACAGTCTCGCTCTATGATAATGATACCAACTTCTCACTAAACACGATGGAGCAAAGAAGCAGAAACATATTTTCCAAAGCATTTTCTGGGGATAATCCAAGTACTCGTACAAATGAGGGAGAATGTGTCTCGGTTTCTTTAAAGGCAGAGAAGCCTGAGTTTAGTGGTGAGATTAAATGTGCTGTACCCTGCTATTATCCTTCTGACGGTGAAGATAGTCGACAACATTTAGTGTTCAAATTTTACAATGTGCAACACAAGGAATCTGTTCAACAGGGAAAGAAAGGCGATACAGACACAAATACGGTACAGTCAAAAACACTCTTTGGAGTTGCCTTTTTGAAAATCTACAAAAAAGTAACAACTACAATCGACAAGAGGAAGGTTATTCTAAAAGATTTAATCAATGGAGATTTTGAATTGCAGGTGTTCAATGTTTTGCACATTCCAAACTCCAATTACTTAAGACTCTGTGATGAAGTAATAGATCCTTCTCTGTCACATATCAAGTCCTCAGGAACTTTAAAAGTACGAATTATGCCGTACAGTTTTATTTTCCCAAATATTGCTCTCTCATTTCCATATACCACCTCTAATGTGATTAATTTATTCTTGTTAAAATTTTTCAGATTGATTAATAATCAAAGTAATTGCAATGGCGCAATTCCACCACTAGAAGAAATATCTGATGCATACAAAACACTGGTTCAAACATATGAGTATGAGAAGCAAGTCGTGTTAAATACCATATGGTTTGAAATGCACAATTTATATCTGCCCATGATTATTAACACATGTTTGGAGTGGATTATTGACTCGTTCGATCAGAACAAGCATTACTCTGCAGAGCTATGGAAGATTATTTTATTCTTTATTGAGAAGTATAATCAACACTCGGCCTACACAGCAACAGTGCTTAATATTTTCCAGAAATACCATTTCAGACTCTATGCAGAAAAGGAGAAAAATGTTGTCACCAAATTGTTACTTTCATTTGTTGAGTCTATCAGAATTGAGAACACCAGACTCGGTACAAAAGGCAACATTTTTGAAGAGTTATTTATAAGGAACAACCAAATCTTGTTTGGGCTTTTTTTGAAAGCCATCATTTGTTCCATGATCGAAACGCCTGTACCAAATTCAGCATTGGAAAGTAATTTTGACAATTCTCACCTATTATCCAAAACAATGATGTCTGCTATTGAACAGTTCACCGTGATGGTTCTTGAAGTTACCGAAAAGTTGGCATACGCAAAGACTGAAAAGCATGGTACTCTTAGAATATTTTTAAAGAACTTTTCAACTTTCTATGCTCACTTGGTTTCAATATTTGGCTCAGATATTGGTAGCTCCAAAGTGAAATCAACACCTTTGGCTGGAGAGCACAGCATGTACAAGCTATTTGCAAAGCAAGATATTTTACAATTCTTTTTACGTTTTGTTGAATCAATCGGTTATTTCCCATCACTTTTCAAGGTCAAGAACAATGAAACCGTGACACCTTCTGCAGATAACAAACGATCAAGAGAAATGTCTAATTTGGCTGCAGAGGTTCAACTCATAATGCTGAGCGAATTATTACTTCATTTTCCAGCATATGAACTTTCATTACCACCTTCTATTCCATTTATTGAATCAATCATTTTACGTGACAACTTCCAAAGTATTCAAAATTTCAGGGATATTCACCACTTTGTTTTTTCATCATTTGCCGAGTACTTTATCCGATGTGTTTATTTGAACGAAGATAAGGAACAGCGAACTAAAGCGATTTTATTGTTCAAGGAGTATGTTGAGAAAGTTAGTAGAGAGTGCACCACAATGCAGCATTCAGAGGAACCCAGTCATCCAATTACAGATCCTCAAAAACTTTCCGAGTTACGTCTTCGAATTTTCACTTCTCAATTTTTATTAGAGCTATTTGCGAAACACATGATTGATCTATTACCAGAATGGAAGAAAAATGCTGATTCCAACCAGAAGAAGATAACACTCGCTATTGAGGAGTTAAAAAGAAAGATTGCTCAAGTGGAAAGAGACAAACTCAGTATTGCAGAGTCTGCTAAACAAGGCTATAAATCCAAGAAAGAACCAGAGAAAAAGCTTCCTCATCTCGAGGTTCAATTAACGACTCTCAAACAGCTATTAGCAGCAAAAGAAAAACAATTACTTGAAGAGTTTGAAGCAACTAAAACTGAAAAACGCATGCTTCTCTCCATATTCATCCAAACGATCACAAATTGCGATGAGAAAATACTGAGAGCTCTATGGAAAATGAATCATGAAGAGACTGACTACAACACAGATAATACCATTCATTTTAGCTCTAAATTATTAATGGCATTTCAAATGTGTTTGCAAAGCTTTGAGTACAGTGGATACACACCCTTGTATCATTTTTATGAGAGAGTTTTTGTCAAGCAAACGACAACAAGCGGCCAATCTTCTTCCAATACTGGAAACGTTGCCAAGCAAACAAATCCAACCTCAGCAGCCCATAGTAGTTCAGGAAGCATTTGGAAAGCCAGTTTAACACGGTCGCAGTCCAAAAATTCGACCAAAACCAGCCTGGACGGTCAAGGAAGCGAAATTCAAGTTGATGACTCTCTTCCCAAGTCCAATTCCGCTAATTCGTTAGTGACACATGTTTCCAAGACAGATTTCATTGAACGAAAAATTAATATGGAACGACACATCTCACACGAAACAGGAACAATAATTTTCCAAATGTTTTTAAAGTTTATGGAAGACAATTGTAGTTATATCGAGAATGCACTGCCAAAGGGGAATATTGATCCAAAACGTTTACCTCCTCTCATTGAGAACATTGTAAGAACAGTGCTCAATTTGTTACGATCCAACCTCAGCGAGACTCTCACTGTTTCAGTACTCATGTACATGAGACATGCACTTTGTCAATATCCATTTACTGCTGTTTTCTATCATCCACAATCCGAGTACGGTCTTCTTGTTGCAGAGGAACTGCTTAGATTGAGTCACTCCAAATTGGGATCAATTCGAAAGCATGCAGCTGCTTGTTTTTATTTGTGGATACGTTTTTGTTTTGAGGAAAACAAGGGCATGACAGTTCCTCAAATTATGACAACTCTCGCTCTTTCCAGAAGACTCCAAACATATACCAATATTAACAGCTTACAAAACATTTTGAACAATGATACACTCGATTCATTCGACGATTCACAAGTTTCAGATGCACTTCGTTTCATTGAAGAATGTATCAAAATGTTGCCTTACTTTGCATTGAAAGATGAGGCCGCACCTGGATCCAAATTCTTCAAAATACGAAACAAGTATGGAAAACTGAAAGGTCAAGACGATTTGGAAAATCCAAATCTTCCACTCGATAAAATTGGAACGGATAAAAAACAAGAGCATCAACAGGCATCCACCTCCATCATGGATGCGTCGAAACCAAAAGGAGAGAGGTTTCACAATGCAATGGTATTCTTCAAAAAGATTGAAACCAAAGCAGATCAGAAGAAACATGGACAAAAAGTTCTCGAAGTGTATGAACACTTTCATGAATTACTTGCTGAACTATCTAGAAAGTTATTAAATCTAGTTCAGGACACTGTGGCTATTCGAGCCACAATGATCAAAAGAAAACAAAGTTCTGTTGAGGAAAGTTTTACCTATGATCCATTCAAAACTGAAGAATTACTTTACAGAATCTCTGAGAATTACTCCAAGCTTCCTGAACTTAGATTAGCTTGGCTTGAACAATTGGCTTCCTATCACAAAGGACTAAACCAATATGAAGAGTCTGCACATTGCTATTTGAGAATTTTATCACTTGTCTTTGATTATTTAGATCATGCCAATCAAAGGTTCAATGCAAAGAATGATGTTTCGTTGTTGGATATTTTACCTCTTTCACAATTTTATGGTATTTCTCCAATGTTGAATGAATTTAAATCGAACCAAACAGGTTTTCAGACTCAAACATTACTTGGAGGAGCCAATACTCAGTTAGATTACATGTCTGATCACTCCATTGTCAAATATATTCTGAGAGCTATTGATTGTTTGGAGTTGTCCGAGTGCTACGAACATTGCATTTTGTTGTACAAGATGCTAATCCCAATATTCGAGTCCAAATATGCAAACTATGCTCAACTTCATGCAATTTATGAGCGACTTACTCAACTCTACAAGAAATGTGCCTCCTTCCAAGCCTCTACCAATGCTGGAAACACAACCTCATCGGTTCCAAGCTCTCCAAGAAACAACAGTACCTCTGAATCGAATGATGCTTCGAGCTTACTTGCAAGACTGTCCTCATTCTCCTCTTTGAATTCTTTGACAATGAAAGTGGACTCATCAGAGACAGACACGAGAGTTTATAGCTTTTATTACCGTGTGAAATTTATTGGAAGAGCATTTGGAGAGCTTAATGGACAAGTATTCATTTACAAAATGCCAAAATTATTCAAGCTTTATAAAATGAAGAACAAGATGATTGAGATTTATGGCAAGGATATTGAGGTGGTTTCAAAGGAAGAAGAAGGAGTTACCAATGGTATGTGATTAGTTTTTAAATTGTTTACAAAATTTCGACAATTATAACCTACTACCTAATTTAAACATTTTATTCAACAGAATCTGAAGATGATTTATCCTCCATATCCGTAGAAAATAAGAAAATCATTCAAATTAACCATGTGAAACCCTTCTTACCAACAGTCGACCAAATGAAAGTTCTCAAGAGAAAATTCGATGATCTGAACCGAATCAATAGTTCATCATTCGGAGTGAACAGTGCGCCAAGCTGGAGAGGAGGACTGGAACGAAAAGCAATTGGCAAGAAACCCATGCATACCTCAAGCGCTTCCAAACTTCCAACCATGATTAGTGACAGCTTGAGTCCAAGATCTCGGTCGAGCTCCAATCCAAAGCTAGAGCTAACTCTACTAAATTTCAGCGATCCATCCAGAAGACCCACCATTTCTCCAATGACGCCAACTTCACCCACTACTAATGGTTCTCCATCGGATCGAGCATTGTCTCCTTCAAAGGTCACCATTCCTAAACTAAATTTATCCAAGTCCTCATCGTCATCTGAAGCTCCTACCTCTTCAACCAGTGGTGGTATGAACAGCAGTGTATCGAATAGCAATGCATTCCAAGAGTTGGAGAGATTTCTCTATGATAGAACTCTGTCCTTGACATTTTTCATTCCTCGAGAGACAGAATTTGAACGTAACATGAATATCAATCAATTTTTCTATGAATATTCTGTAAGCAAATCGAAAAATGCCGACATTACACAAACAGAAAAGAAGAAGATTGTCATCACAACTGAAGAATATTTCCCCAATGTCACTACCAGAGTTCCAGTTGTAGAAGAAAAAGTTTTCACACTCTCCCCAATTGAAAATTCTATTGAAATGATTGATACTCAGGTGAAGAAATTAGAAGGAGCTATGAATTTAATTCTTTCAGGAGCTGTTGGAGATGTCTCACACTATTCTGTGTTGGCAAATTTATTTAATCATTCAGTGGTGAATACATCATCCTCCTCGACTTCAGGTGGAGGCCTAAATAATAATAATTCTTCGATGACCAATCTTACAAGCTCCATACCCACACAGCACAAACGTCGATCCACCGTTGGTACCAACATGGTGATCAACTTGAATATTACGAGCTCGTTGGGAAATATTCCCTACTTGAACGAAATGAACATTACACCCCATACCTTATCCAATCTTCAAATGATTTTACAAGGGAGTGTTCAAGCACGTGTTGGAGAAGGACCTAAAAAAGTTGTTGAGGCCTTCCTTAATAAGGAATATCGAGAATTTTGGAAAAAGCATCACAACACCACAAGTAATGATCTTGTTGAACGATTGAACGAGAGATGTTTCCGATTTTTGCTGTTATGTGAACGAGGTGTCAAACTTCATTCTCTCATGATTCATTCACAAGCTCCAACAGCTGCTAGCACCAACAAGGATCGAGTGTTACATGCCGAGTTGGAAAAGGGTTATCATGAAGTGAAATCGTTATTTGAGAATTATCTCGTTGTGCCACGAGTGAGAACATTGATTTCGTCAAATTCTTCCTCTGGTGCTATTTCACCTCCAGAGCGTGTGACTAATTTGAAAAATAAGGACAACTCGAATGCCGTTGTGGAAACCTATTTTGATGTGAGTTTGCAAGATGCACTGAATTATCCTGAACTGTTCTACAAGCATAATCACGTGCCATATTCTCTGATTCAAACGGTGATGGGTAAAATTGGAAGTACTAATAGTGGACTTGGAACGAACAATGATAATAGCAATATGGGACAGCAACATGGTCAACATTCAATTGCTGAATCACCAAGGAACAACACATCGTCACAGCACTCATCATTGTTATTAAGTGAAAAGGATTTGAGCAGTGGAATGTCAAAACTTTCGGTGCATCATAATCCGAGATTATCCATTCCTTCCACAAAAATGAAAGAATATCTAGAGCAATTGGGAAGTATTGATTTTGATCAGAGTAAGATGGTGAACGAAGTGCTTTCTCGTTCTTCCGTTGACCATTCGAATTATTTATTGTAGAAAGAAAATCAATGTCCACTGCAACGAATAATAAATTGACACTTAGATAAGGCCATTTCTGAAATAAATTAAGGTTGTTTATTGTTCAAGAATTCGGAGTGTGTTGTTGGAACAATTCCATAACAACAGGTTCAAAGGTTTCTTTAAGGAAAATCATTGTCAGATTCTTCCATGTAATCGTTGTCTGATGTGAGAACGCTATCCTCACCATTGTTACTACTACTAGGATGTAATTGATTAGTGGCTCCTTTCTTGCCACCTCCAAGATAGTCCATATCATCAATTTCTTCATCTTCTTCATCGTCACTTTCAAAATCATCTTCTTCGAGTTGATTGGCATGATGCGATTGATGATGGTGTTGTTGTTGATTATAGTGTTGTTGCTGTTGCTGTTGATAATAAGCAGTATTGTTTGGCTGTTGTTGTTGTTGAACAGCTGTTGACACGGGAGGTTTCATTGCTGTTTGAAGTTCATAGAAGGTCATGACCTCTTCACGGTCACTAGAATGATCATAATTTCTCACAATTTCATCATAGAGCATGTGTCGAATCACAGGAATACTTGTAGCTTCATTTTCAAAACTGTAGTCAAATGTTGATGCTGCAAAATCACATTCATTAAATGTGTGAATATCTTCAAAATATGGATGTTCTAATGCTTCATAGGCAGAGATTCGTTGTTTTGGAGAAAAACAAAGTAATTTTTCAAGTAAATCAATGGCTTCACTTGTGGCATTGGGATATAGCGAGGAAAACTCTGTTTTGGATTTTACCTTAATTTGCTGGAGAATATTATAACTGGCATCCGATAACTCGATACCATCAAAATCTTTCTTGTCTTTAGGTGTTCCAATAACGTCAAATATTTTAACAATTTGATCATAGGATGATGTTCCTCGAAATAGAGGTTCTCTTCCCAATAGCTCAGCAAATATACATCCAACACTCCACAAGTCCACTTCCTTTCCATAGGTTAATGATTGAAGAAGAAGCTCTGGAGCTCTGTACCATCTAGTCACAACATATTCTGTGAGTTTTGGTTTGGCTCTTTGTTGTCCTTTGAAAACTCCTTTTAACATTGAATCGGATTGTGAGGATCCATTGAGAGGATTAGTTCCGTCATTGTATCCACGAGCTAGTCCAAGATCACATATTTTTATATTACAATCGCTGTTGATCAATATATTGCTTGGTTTCTTTGAAAATTACAAGTCAAAATCATTATGTTAAAATAATGTTGTTGTGAAGTGATGTTGAGTGTTGGTGAATTATTATTGTCATCAAATGTATGTATCATATTTCATAATATTACCCAATAGTTTTCATATTGTTGAAGAAACCATTCCGATGATTGTCAAATACCATATTCAATAAATTTTAAATCCAAGAGAGAGTGGTATCATGATGACAATTTTTACATGAAACCATCCATCTCCAAAAACTTTCACATTCGGAATCATCTACTTACTAAATCTCTATGAATAACATTTCCACTGTGAATATAATTTACAGCTTTCAGTATTTGATACATGAAGAATTGTATGTGATCGTTGGTTAATTCTTGTGGAGATTGAATAATTGTTTTCAAATCGGTATCCATCAAATCTGTATACATGTAAAGTTCAGTGTAGGAATCCTTGTCGGGATATGGTAATTGAACATGTTTCAGATCAATGACATTCGGATGTTTGAGAAAACCAAGAATTTTCACTTCCCGCAACAAACGAACAGCAAATATGTGATGATCAAAACATCGAATGACCTTCTTGATGGCCACTTTGGTATTGGTTTGTGTATCCAAAGCGCTACAAACAATGCCATAGGACCCTGTTCAGATGTGATGTGTGTGAATAATGTTGTTGTGGGATAGTACGAGATGATAATGAACAGAAAACCCAATGGCATACCATGAAGAAATCAAAATGGTAGTATTGGAAACATTTGATGGAGATGATGAATTGGGTGTGAGTCGATTATGTACCGATGATGTGTGTTGTTGTTGACACCAACGAGCGTGTGAAATTACATGAAACCAATTTTGTATTTGTTCGAGTGCCATACGGATGTAATTATTTGTTAGCCGTGATGTTGTTGTTATTTCATATTGAAATTTGGAGGGGACCGAAAATTTAATCATCATCATCACGGATCGGAAAATCCGTAAATAATCAACAAGTCCCGATCGCCATGAAATTTAATGATCAATACAATTCAATCACATTACAATTCACTCACCTTTTCCAATGACATTCAACTCCTGGTATCGATCAGGAACGTGAAAGCTTATCCCATATTGCTGCTCGATTTGCTGCCGTGAGGTGGGTTGCATATTTTTTTTAATGAAATGCGTTTACTCGATTGGGAAACTTCTTTAGCGAGGCGAATTGTTCCTTTTATTGTATGATGATGAGATGATTACTTGTATTCATCATCATGCACGCTCATCACCATCATTCTCTCACATAAAAAAATAAAAGAACGACTATGGAGTGATTTGGCTTTGGAACGGGTTCAAATGTTTTAACCTCAACATGCTTGGTCGTTTACTCTCCTTCCGTTCCTTGGAAGGGACAGACGCAGCCACCTCCGCAACTACCAGTGCTGTGATTATGGAATGTTATGAGCAACTATATAGCTCTCAAAGAAATATTGGAATTCATATTGGTCAACCAACTCTTGCTTTTTCAAAAAAAATGTTTTCATGCGGTGAACTGCCAACTGTCCAACAGTGGTCATCGTACGGAAACGCATCAAGCCATGATCAAGAAAACTCTATTACGAGAAGAACATTTAGCAAGTAAAAGGGAAAAGTATTGTCGGCATGATCAATTCAATCAAAAACAATTTATTATTCAATCTCAGGACAATTGTACACTTTCCCATGAATTGAGAAGAAAGGGGCTTCCACTCACAGAAATGGTTGTGAACTTGCCTCGATTATCGCAAGGTTTGATTTCGCTTTTCCACAATTTTGAAAACGACTGTAATGTTTAGAAAGATTTTGTCTGAAACAAATCCTCCAATCACTTCGGTGGTAGAATCAGGTTTGTTTGAAGAATATGCATATTTGTAATAATGTTAATAATTTCATTCATAATTGATCTTTGTTTCCTGTCAACCTGACGAAGTATAACGAATCATGGCTTTCAGGTGCCACTATACATTTTGTGAAAATGTCTGAACTTGAAAAATATTTTTATATTTACAATGATTCTAATCACAGTTTTGGGTTGAATACTCATTATTTTCATGATATTCCAGAGAAAAATGTGAAAAGACTTGAAAAAGTGGATTTACATAGAATTTATCATTATCAATATGAGTTTTATTTTGTACCATTCGTGCTTCGAATTGATTGTGATAAACAATATTGAACTCATAGGGCAATCATAAATGTTGCATCAAGAACTTCAACCAAACACGTTGTTGACCTTGGATGCATCTCTCCAATTGTTCAATTACTGACACCATGCCAACAAGTCAATTATTGGAGATCAGTTGTTGGGCATTGGGAAATATTGCAGGAGATTCCGTTGATATGAGAAATTTGGTACTTTGCATGGTGCAATGCAAAATATTGTAAATGTGATACAAGCCAGCCAACACTTATCTGTGTTAAGGTGTGGTAAGTTTGGAACGCTATTGACACACTTAAATTTTTGAAATGACCAGCGACATTGGCAATTTCAAACTTATTGAGAGGAAAACCTGCACCTTCCGAATGCTACGCCATGGAAGCACTTCCTATACTGAATCGATTGATATTTTCTACTGACATGAACAAGTGCTCACTGATGCAGCATAAGTAGTTTGGCATTCTTTGTGTTATATTTCGACAATACTGTTGATTTGTTTTGCATTTCGATACTACTGACGATTTGTTGCATTCAATATTTCGGCCGACTATGATGTTGAGGACTACTATACAGATGGGCTCTTACTTATGTGACAGATGGATCCAATGATAAAATTCAAGCTGTTATTGACAGTGGCTGTTTGAAACGAGTAATCATGCTCCTCTCTCATGAATCATCATCAGTAGTGGTTCCAGCAGTAAGGTAAGTACAAACCCAAATCGCTTATTATTACAATTCCATATACGAAAAATATTATTAACAACAGAATCGTTGGTAACGTTCAATCCAGAATGGTTGCATCACCCGAGATAACCTTACACATTATTTTCATTCAAAACCACCCTTACTTCACAACACTTTTGAAGCCTAGTTACATATTTGTAGTTTAAAAAATCAAAAAAATTTGATATTTATTAGACTTTGCGCCAGTGGCACGGAACAGGGCTGAGCAGTCTCCTTCGCAGGCACTCCAGGATCAGAGCGTAGAAACTTCGTAACGAACAGAAGCCACCTTCAACAATTCGGTAGGGGACCGGAACTGAACCCTCGACCAGAGGTTGCCGTAGTCGAGGTTTGACTACTGAGCCACACTTGGCAACTAAAAAATCAAAAAAATGCTTCCGCCCTCACCAACACCCAAAAAACGTCGTTTTCTTATTCCTCCCTTTCTTTCTTTCAACAGGCATAACCAAGAAAACGGAAGTTCTTCGGAATTATCTGTTTCCCAATCATTTCCGAATTCTTCCTTATCTCAGGTTTCTGGATCTGTTCTCACCTCACATCAAGAAGAATCTCATTCCTTGGACTCTCGACCTTCTTATTCAAATTCAATTCCCCATTCTTCGGATCCATCTCCCCTTTTTACAAATCAGCCTGTAACAATTAAGGATCTGTTCCAGTATACTGTATCTATTGAGGGATTGGATGACTTTATATTGGATCAAATTCTCTCTGACTCCATTGTATGGCATACAGTAAATGCGGAGGCCCGTTCAATGACTAACAATATGAAAGAGATTTTGTCAACGTGTATGACTGCGCACCACAGCTTTTTTCGTCGAGCAAAAGCAAATTCGCATATTATTGTCGAAGGGTATGCAAGGACAGGAAAAACAACGCTTTCTAAAACTATTTTCCCTCATATGATGTCCCGCTTAATCGTTCACAAGCAAAAGTACCCAGATCCAGGGAATGTAACATCCTTCAAGCGTTTTAGACTCTTTTTCTTCAACTGCACTCTAATTGATAGAAGTAGAACTACTTTCTTAGAGGATATTTGTGTTGGAACTTTGGGTATGTCTCAGGTTCCACATATTCAACAATTGGTCAACAAATTGAAAAAGCATTTTGAAGACAAAAGTGTTTTCAATTTTATAGTGGTTGATGAGGTACAGGCCCTCCTTCCTTCGGAACTAGCACAGTTGAAACTCTTGCTGAAGGATCCCACTCTGAACACAAACATTTTTGGAATTATTACTGGATCCACTCAAGCTGAGGTTGTAAGAAGAATCGCTCTTGTTCCAAGCAACTGCTTTGCGTGGAGTGATGCTCGTGTGAGATACACAATTCCTAGATGTTGCAGTGAGAACCAACTTCAAGAGTGCCATCACTGGTTGAAAAAAGAGTTTCCCAACGTGCAACTGGATGATATCGATTTGATTAGGATACAAAACCATTTCGGAACGTTGCATTGGAGCTTTTTGACCCAGATTTATGACTCCCTTGCAAATGAGAAAACGTTCATCAAGAGACAATCCCTAAATGTGGTACTACAAGACATAACCAATTCTTTATTTGAGATCTATGATAGAGACGTCATGCAAACCATTTTATCCATGCAACATCCGAACGCTATTGAGCATTTGCTGCAAGGAATTTTTGAAAAGAACTTCTTCGACAACCACCCTTGCGAGAGGGAGTACTTTTTCGTAAAAGACTCCAACTCTCAAAAGTTTATTTTCAGAGACTTGATATTCTCAAGGGTAAGTTAATCAATGTCCATTCTCTATGAGAGAAAATGATAATCTTGTTGCAGTATTTGCGTTGTAATTACGAACACTCTGATGGCAGAATAAAGTACTGGAAGGGAGAGAAATCAGGGAAACGGATTTACATGCTTTTGCTACCTTTCATCGTAGCAAGTGAGCAGGCTAAAGGAAACAATTTCTCTAAAGCAGTTATTAAGGTTTTACAAAAACGAATTATTAACGAGAAAGCCTTTTTTACGTTGATGCCGGATCGATGTGAAAGAATCGACTCCTTTTCTGGAAAGAACAAAACACCAGAGGAGAAGCTTCGTATGTTCTTGATTTTCATACGAAACGTTTTGAGTCATTCGCATAACCAGGCAGCAGCAATTTATGAAATTATTATGGAGTTGTTCTGTAACAATGATGAAGAAAACTTTCAAAGTCTGGTATTGGACATATCTCCTCATGTTGAAATTTAAGCCGAGATTATTTTAACTCCTTGAATTTCATATTTTGACTGGCTTTGGGTACTTAGTTCTAAATCTCTAAATTTTCTTGTTGTCACCTTCTTGGTGCAATGCATGATCTATTCATTGAATAATCTCAAAATCTTTCCAATAATTTGCAATAATTTGTTCAAGTTGGAATTGTTGTTTCCCTTCTGAACAGATCAAACAGTTCTTCACTTGCTGAGCAAAAAAAAATCACCGTGTTGAACACAGCAGTATGTCCTGTCACTGTCTATGTGGCAGATAGTGGAAAAACCAGATATAGGCGCTTTGTCCAGCATACACAACATAACAACTTCTTGTTTGACCCAAGCAAATCCATTTCTAAACTTTAACGACCATCATGATTCGAGTTTGTTACTCGTCAGCAAAAAGAAGACACAAGTACAACCGTTGTCCCTTTTACGGCCTTCTCATCAATGTTTCCAACAAGCCTTGCAAACCATTAAGTTAGATTCCAGTTCTCAATTTGAATCATTTTCCTTTTGAATGAATTGAATTTTCATTCCGTCTTAACATGCCCCAAATCTTGTACAATTGACACATGTCAATTTTAGCGGTACTTTTTGTGGAAGTGAAGGGGCTTTGTTACTTGCTACAAGTCCATTCATGAAAAATTTAGTAGCATTCAATTTGGAGGGAAATTTGAAAACCAAATATGAACAGTTGTGTTTACAGAGAACATGATCAAATTGTTCTCTGTTGGAAGTTATATGCTTGCATTTGGGAGTGAATTATTCCAATTAATGTCCATGAACACGACCAATGCATTACCTCAATATTATGAAATTGGAGGAAACGATAATGGAAAAATGTATTTTGATGAAAATTCCAAAACCCAATCCATACTGCAGAATTTCTTGAACTCGTTGCAGGCATGCTGAAGTTGAATCCTTCGGAAAGAATTCTGTCAACGTTTGTAATTTCTAAATTAATGAAATAAAATTCTTAAACCTTTGAGGTTGAGTAGTACCAACACCTAAAAATCCAACCTTGAAATTATAATTTCGAAGTCACAACATTAATATCTAGGTTGGGATTGTTTGGGTTTCATAATGTTGTCTACATCAGAATGTCATCAAACTTGACCAAATGCAAGTCCATACATTGATCAAGCGCTGTGGTTAATTTCATCTTTTAGTGGATACTTGTCTTGTTGCTGATCAACGTTTGCTTGCTCATTGTTATTGGGTATCTTGTAATACTTTGAGCAAAATGCAATTAAAAATAGGTCTTGATTGTAGCATGATATTGTTCTCGATTAATAAAGAGTTCATCATTGAAAGATTTCTATTGTCCTAATAAAATTAAAATCCAATCCTTCACGATTCAACTCCGAATGAGGATTGATTAACAGTAACTCACCAGTACGCATATTTAAACAAGCACCCGAAGCACAAAAATCAATTTTTCTTTCCAAAACAACTCTTCCGTTTGGGCTAAGTATTTGAATTACATCAAGTTTAGGATAGAGTTTGTTGCTATAAATCAATATCATATTATTGGATGAGCGATCATGGAGAAGAAATTCAACATTATAGTCAGTCATTCTTCTAATCTTCATTATAACATGTCCATCTCTGGTTACGAGCGTATGGTTCTTGTAATATTCACAAACCAACAGATTTCTATTTCCATCCAATTCAATACGCTCTAAGTGATGAAAACCACGAATTATTTTCAATAAATTCCCATCAAAACCATTCAGCACTAAAATGATGTCGATACAAGCAACAAAATGACGCCACTTCCGCAATGATTCACTTGATTGTCATCGATATCAATGGTTAAATCTTTCATCGGACGATCAGTAGCAGCGTTACTAATGTCCAAATATGTTGTAATATATTTTCATTACATCCTGCTAATATTTTGGTAACGTTGTATTAACTTTTCATTCCCGAGGTCATAAATTGAATTGTCATTTTCACAAATCTTAAGTATGCAGTTGAAATATCTCGTTGGGGAGCTCACAGAAGCTTTGATTTCTTTTCTCAAGAAATTTGTGAAGACTACCGGGATGATGACCCAGTAATTCTTCCCCTTTGTTTTCTCGTTTTTTTCACTTCTCAACCGGTTGTATTGTTTCTGTAAATCAAAAATGATTAATCGGGAAGTTATAAAATCTCAACAATAGGATTTCCCAAAAAACAATCACCACATGCTTTCATAAATCCACTCTCCACAACTGAGTACAGAACATCGTTTAAAGCTTTAGAAGTCCGTTTAATGATAAGAATTGTTGTTATTGTGTAGGGATCGTGTATTAGGGACATTGTGAAAGAACACCAATTAATAGAGCGGAGAAAAACGACTATAAGCCTCGTATTTGAAGTGTAAAAAACAAATCCCGCCCACTCTCCAAAAACCCTAACGAAAAAAAACTCTTTTTCCAGCAAGAAGTCTAGCCTTAATTGAAGGTTGATCATCATAACGCCCGAGAACCAAAAATCCTTGAATAACATTGGTCATCAAATGACTGAAACTCAATCCGACCCCAATACTACTTCTAATAACCCGGTAAGAAGACGATCTAGAGGAGGAAGAATATTATATCATAAGGCTTCATCGTCTCCTTCCACAAATACTCAACAGGCTGGAAACACAAGCCCACAGGGCTCAAACTCTTCTACAACCAGTGCTTCAGCCAATACTCCTTCCCATAACTCGTTAAGTAGAGGACAGAGAGGCAAACGAAGAGGTAGAAGAGGAGGATCATCATTTGATATAAACCCTGCGTCATCACCTCCTTCCACAAATCCTCAACAAAGCTCTGATGAAAAGCTAGAACTAAGAGTTCCAAAGTGTATGTTGAATTAGTTATTGAATTTGGACCACAAATATTTCATCATTAATAGTCATCAAGGTAAAGGATGTTGTTTCCCCAATCTCCGCATCGCCTCTAATTACCAAGAAGGAACTAACATCAACAAACGATAGTAATACTCCAATTGTTTCTTCATACTCCGAACCAATCACTGAATCTTTGGGTGCTGGTTTGTCAGCACTTCGTTCACAAGAAGTAGAAACATCAAACGACTCAACATTGTCATCTTCAACTACATCCTTGCTCGAAACACCCACTCTCGATTTGACTGATTACGAGAGTTGGAATGCCGAACAAGTAGCTTCACTATTGATTTCTCCTAAATCTTTGGGTGGTGCTGGTTTGTCGGTTGAAAAGGTGAAGCCTTTGTATGAGGCTGGTTTTGATGGCTCATCTCTCCACAACATTGTTGAGAATATCAAGTTGGACGGTGTAAAGTATGCCATTGATCAACTGCAAAGTACTTATAACAAGAGTAGCATTCCTCAACTCTCCGACACTTGTCAAACTGTTGTATTTTGGGTGCTCGATCAATTAATGACCAGACAATATTCACTATGGCAATTGGAGCCAGTGAGTAAACAAATCAAAGAAAAATTGGGCGAACCAATTTCAAAAGGAGGTGCTGAGTTGAGTCTTGATCAAGTTTCTTCATTGGATGTCAAAACTCTCAGCAAAGTTATTGCTGCCGTAGAGAAGGAAATAGTGAAAGGTGTAACAGAAGAAAAATGTATGCAATATGCCATCACGATTATGAAAAGCGACAAGGACTTTGCTTCAGTGTCAGAATATACTTGCAAAGCTGTTGCTGGGTGGATTACTACCAAATTGAGAAAGGCTGGCGAAGGAGGTTCTTTAATTAATATACCGTCCAAGTTGTTTGATCTTTGGAAGCACAAGTTGGAAGGAGAAATATCTGAAAATTTACGAAAGGAAAGAACAAATGCAAGATATGACCATCTCCGTAATTTACAAGATCCAACGAACATGAAAAAACTGGAAACACTCATTGGAAAATTTATCGATCTTCCTGTATTTGGAACGGGAGAAAGTGATTTGTCTCCAAAAGGCTTTAATCCAAATGCGAAATATCTTTTAACTCAGCAACGATTTGATATACTGAACAATGTTGTTAACGGAAAAACCACTGGATTGGTTTTATCGGGTCCTCATGGAGTTTCAAAATCATATACACTTTATTTGATAGTTGCCTACGCATTTGTAAATTCAATTCCAGTACTTTATGTTCCAAGATGTCGACTATGGCTCAGCAGTTACAACACAGATCAGGAGGCTGGTGCCAATAACTACTTGCGTAGATTGTTCTTTTCTCTGAATAGTGACATTCTTTCCACGACCCAAATTGTTGAATTACAGAAAGCAAGAAATGTGGTCCGTCATTTGAGCACACATTTTGGAAATGTGGGACCTATGTTCTATTTGTTTGATGAACATAATGAATTGTACAGACCTGACTATTACAACAAGATTCCTGCTTCCCTTGCTTATTTCCAAGATTTTACCGGATGGACAGGAGATACATCAGAGAAGCACACAGTTACCGTATATTGCGGAAGTGCTCATAGTTCCTTTGAAGATAATTTACCAGGAGGAGACGAAGAAAGAGTGGTCAGAATAATTCCTCCAACAACAACAGAGTTTGAAACACTGGTAGCAGACTTTGGTTTGAATCCAAAGGATAAAAGAATAGCCCATGTAACAGGAAGAATTCCAAGAGAGTTGAGATACTTGGCAAACTATTTGAAGGGCAAAAAGGGTACTGATGAAGATTTCAACCAATTTGTCATGAATATGCGTGGTGTATATGATCGAAGATTGGATTTATTAGTTAGTACATTGGACAAAAATAAGTTGGAAAAGTTTGAAAAGACGCTGGAAGATCTTTTTGCTCTTGGTATTTTAAATGGAAGACCTGATCGTGTTTCAGGGGTTGTATATGATAAGGGTTTATTGTACAAGGATTCTCTTGGAAAACTTTTTATCATTAACGATCCAGCAAAGAGATGTTTATTCCATCACTACTGCACAAAACTTGACATGCCAAACATACCGAAGAATGTTCATAATTCAGCGACAGGAATAATGTTTGAAAAACACTTGGTGAGACAAGAGTATGGAATTGGTAAACATTTAGAAAGAAAATTCTATGTAACAAATAAGTTGAGCTCAAACCCCACAACATCCACGTTATCATATGAAATTAACCTACAAGAAAGTTTTGATCTAAAGGATTTAAGCACTCTCGATCGAAGGAATTTCTTGAAAGGAACGGGAGTATTATTCATTCCAGAATCCGAAACTTTCCCAAGCTTTGATTATGTTATTGTTATGTACAAAGAGAAGCCAGTGGAAGTCTTGTTGAAACAAGCCACAATTTCTACTATTGATTCTCATTACTGTGATCAAAAGGGTAAAACAGATATGGATAAATTATTGAAACGTTTTTATGTTTTAGATAGAAAAGGAAAGGCAATGAAAAGAAAACAAAAAGCTCCAAAGCAGTATCATTTCTCATTACTCGAATTGATACTTCATGGAATTGTTGGAACTGAAGAAAAAGTGGAAACGGAAACCCTTGGAAAGTTACAAGCTCGCAAGGACGATCTAAAGTTCATCAAAGATGGAAAGCTTGAAAACTCAGTAACCTATGGTGGTGTTCAATTCACTTGGCATTACATTTATGAATCTGGTGCGGAAGAACAATCTGTAAAGAAGGTAAAGGAACATGGTATACTTTTTAGGAACCGGCAAGAAATTGAAGCCGATATGAAGATTTACTTTGAAAAATAAGTGCTGACGGGGTTTTGGTTTTGACCCATGTTTCGGAGACTAAAATTAGGTAGTAAAAGGGAGTTTTACTGAGGTTTATTGTGGTCAATAAAATCCTGGAAAGAGGCATTCCGCGATTTTCTCAATAACCAGACATAATCACACTATTTCTTCAAAAGAGACCCCCTAGTCGTTTGAGTTTATCTATCTTTTGATGGTATTCACTTGCTCTAACTCGTTGTGGTTCTTGAGATATGAACTCTTAAACTACAGGCGTTTTTCTTCATCGGTGATAGAGTGGTCAGAAAACCACTGTCGTTGGGACATGAGATATTTGCATGAGGTGACAGATAATGGCAAACAAACATACTTTTTTTGGGAGTCTGATCTCAATAACTACTTATCAAAAAAACATTGTTCTTTGGTGAGGATGGGTTGATTTGTTGGGTTCTAGGCCCATTATGGATGCCCAAACCCTTGCAAATAACAATTAAACTGTTTAAATCGCTCTATTTGATCATGAAACGATGAGATCTAGCTGCGAATAAATGGCTGAAATCTCATTTTAGAGAAAAATGATTGTCGAAGATTTTCGCTGGAAATGTCTGATAGTAAATTTTATAACTTTCAGGTTGATATGGTCTAGAGTCTGTCATGGATGGCAACCTTATGATTGAACTTGGAATACGTTAGTACATCACAAGATCTTGCATTGGACCAATTTTGAAGGTTGGTGATAGCCTCTGACAGCCGTAGGGCGAATCCATATTTATGTGTCGATAGTAGCCTCAGCGAAAAAATGACTCTCTCAAAGGAGAGGCTCACCATTATCATTCTTCATCTACTTGAATCCAGATAATCACAGAGGATGTTGTACACATCATTGTAAGCATGCTATGACATTTGTGGCTCCTAGGTACCTTCATGATCACCACCATGGTATGTTATGTGAAGAGGAAGTCCTGTGATAGTTATGGTTGTCGTCAAGAAATACAATTTGATATATACGTCATTCATGAGTGTTTGTGTATGTATCTGTTGTTTGTGACGAGATATTCGAACCATGTGTTGAACAGAACAGCTCCTGTCTCAAGCAGTCAGGTTTTTGGGGACTTTGATATTTTTTTAAAAAATATTTTGGACTCAAAAAATTCCAAGTTCAAAATGATAGAGAGGTCCAGCGAAAATATGAAATATAGCTCTTTTTCAATAAATACTGATCAATTGTATCTCAAATTGATATATGTAGTGTTACTCACCATGTAGAACACTAATATTATGCTCGTGTGTTGATGACTGACTCCTGACGCGGAATTGTGGTACTCCTAACAGCTGAGTGTGTCCGTGAGGGTGACGCTGCTTGATATAATCCTCTCCTGCTAATTAAACGTAGAGTGTAGTGAGTATGTGACATTTGTAGAGTATTTGTATTGTTTGTGACATGAAAATCAGCTTCTATGTTGAAGAGTCGGTTTTTCGCTGGAGGTATGACTTTGACGGAAGAATCACCTGTCATTTGTGACATTCCCGCTCAAATTGAAAAAAAATGTCTCAAAAACAATTACGCCAAGCAGAACTTTCATCATCAGATGATGATGATGCCGGAACTGATACCGATGATGATGACGATCAGCTTTTTTGTTTTTTGAAGCGTCCATGTGCTTCCTCCAAACATAATTCAAGAATGGATCACAAGCCATCCAATGACAACTGTGAGAAGGGAAATACCAAAAAATTCACTATGAAGGACATTTTAACGCCTTCTGAATTCCTTGTCAGATCCAACTCACAACAATATGCTGTTCCGTCGAATGAAGTTCCTCATTTACTTACAGCTCTTCTAAAAATTGTTAACAATCCGAACAAAACACAATCTCGTGAAGAACTCAAACAGTTGGCAGAAGTGTTTGAATAATTTAAAACTAGGACAGAAGAAAGTGACAAGGACTTTGAAAAAGACGCTATGGATCATATTAAAAAGTTATTGAAATACGATGACAAAGTACGGCCAAATATTGGTGGAAGAAATGAAACTCCAACCATTGTTCAAGTGAATGTCGGAGAGATGAAGAAACGACTTCATAATATGCCTCACCATGATCACGACAGACCCGAGACAGATCAATATGAATCGGAATTACTCTCAAGAAACCATGAAAAGATACAAGCAGTACTCAACAACTCAAAACCATTGAAACCAAGGGAAAAGGAAAAGCCAAAAGATTTAATTCCATCCATCGAGCCACTAGATTTCACTAAAGATTTGGACGAGTTGTTCAAGGGACTAAAAGAAACTTTGACACTTAACTTCGCGAAAGGAACAGAGGAATATCAATTTTATGCAATGCGGACTTACGTCTATTTCTATAATAGTGTGGTAGCTGAAAAATTTCTCTTTTCCAAATATCAGCGACAACCATTTCCAGTCAAAAAGATGACCTTTTTATTATTTTTAATTTGGGCAAGACAGAATGGATATGCGTACAAAACTGTCAAAGATTGCTTTTGTAATTCTTTTTGTAGAGTAATTGAACTCAATCCAATTCTAGGAGAATCACCACGAAGTGCTCATCCTGAATTGGTGGGAGGAGTGCTTCGATCTTTAGTGAGAAAGTACGGAAAGAAAACATTTAAAGTTAATGCATTATTGAACACTCATATGTTGGCATGGATCGATGAGCTTGACATGAACAAGTTTTCAGATATAATGGTGAAAGCACTAATTCTCGTTGGTAGATACACTGGATTAAGAGGAGACTCTCTTGTTCACATGAATTTGTCAGATATTGAATTTAAAACGAAAGATCATGACGAAGATGAATTTAGCGTAAACCTTTACATGACCATTAGAAAAGAAAAGCATTTACAAGGATGTGAGACACGCAAAATATGTGTTCATGGAAAGAAATCACAAAAATATTGTCCTGTGATCAGTTTACTCTATTATTTATACGTGAGAAACAAATCAATGTTTAAGAATGGAGTTAAAACTTGGAAAGAATTTCTCACTTCGAAAGATTTCTCGTTTGCCGCAAATTATACAGATGAACCTTTGTTTGTTCAAATCACTAATAACCACCGAGTCACGTCGAAAGATTTATCTAACCTACTCAAATCTTCCTCTAAAACACATCTTGGAATAATTTATTCAATGAGAAGTCTTCGATCTGGATGTATTATCATGATTTTTATTACATTAGTATTAATTTATGGACCTGATAGCGTCAGATCATTAGGAGCTATTCCAATAAGCGTTTGGATTGGTCATCTTCGACATGAATCAGCTGAATATTACATAAGACAAGCAATCACCTTATGCTTCAATTACACTGAATTCCAACATGGAGTTATTGACAAAAATATTACTATTAATGAAATTGATATGATTTATTGTTCAGGGTTAAAGAAAATTGTGAAAGATTCAACTATTAAGCGCTTCAAACCACCTCGTACTGTCATAGATGAGTTTAAATTATATCTACCAAGAGGCAAGAAATATTCTAATCCCGAATTGAAAAACAAGCCAGTGGTGATCCCCAGTTCAATTAAGGAACATATTAATGAAACTTACGAATTAGGTATTGAACAAGCTGAACGAAAGGATACTGCATGGTTTTCTTTTTTCATGAAATGTGCGGACGTGTTGCAATATACTCACAATATTAATTGGAATCAATTGAAGACCTCAAAGAAGAAGCTTACTAAGACTGTGAAATTTACATTGGTGAAGAAATGGATTGTTGAGAATTGGGAAAATCAGTCTGACATGTTGCACGAAGTGTTTTGTGCTGTGTCTGATTCGTGGGAAGTTCCTAATTGTGCCTTTCGTTACAAGAGAAGAAAATCAGATAAGGTTACTGTTGAGTGGGGTGGGTTTGGCTCCACCTACAGTAGTTCCTCGATTAGAGCAGTGTTCAAATAGAGCGGAGTGCTGATTTTTCAGAAAATTTTGAGTGTTATTTTGTGCTTAAATTGAACGGAGTCACTAGTTGGAAGAACAGTGTTGTACCTGTTTCCATTGAACGTCATCGTCCTCTGAACCATCTTTAGCAAGACCTAACCCTGCTTTTTTGAATCCGTTCACCACAACTGAGTCAGGTACATCCTTCAACGCATTGGAAATCCATTCGAGAATAAGTTTTTTGGTTACGCTATAGAAATTTTCTTGAGTACCCTTCTCAATTCTGTCAGCCTGGTTGTCATACCACTCACCTTGTAGTTGCTTGTAATTTGATTTGAACGATCTATTCATGGAAAGATCACACATCTGCATAACCTCGCTAGCATTCTTTGGTAAAGGCAGAATGGTAATGTCTTTGACCTTATCCCTTAGTAGGTCAACTATTGGTAAGTGGACATGACTATCTAAATTATCGAATGTGAGGAGTTTATGACCATCAAGGCTCTTTAGGAAAGGAATTAATACCATGTCACAATACTCTTTCATCCTAGGTCTATCCATCCACGCTTTCTCTTGTGCTGTAAACTTCACGTTGGGCTTCATTACTAAGATGGCGCCTGCTTCTTTCCTTGGAACCTTTTTCTGTTTGAAAATAATGAAAGCAGGTGCTTTCTTCACAGTAAGATTCTCAACATTCATAGCGGCTGCCAGAACTGTGGTGAATCTGTCCCTTTCTCCCTTTGGTGCTTTACATTTGTTGTTGTCAGATTTATCTAAGGTGACACCTTTACCATCCTCCATCCACTTCATGCAGTATGTTTCGTCATAATTAATTACCCATTTTACATCCTTTCTCTTTTCGATATCAATCACTTTGCATTGGAATTGTTCACAATCATTCAATACTTCTGTTGTGAGCTTGAGAGGCTTTAAATTTGGAGATCTTACATTAACATCATTTCGCTTCTTGAATTTGTCAAACCAGCCATTGGAGGCTTGAAGTATCTTGCCTTCGGATTCTGCCGCATCTCGTGCCCATTTCTTCACCTGCCTGGTTCTCACTTTCAATCCCTTGGTTCTACGTTCTCTGATTTTTGATACTACTTTGGTTTCTGCACCGACATCAAGTACAGGCTTCCTTCCTCCTCCTTTCTTTCGTATGCCTTCAACTTTTTCTTTGGAGTTCACACGGCTGTCTTTTCTCCACTCATAAAAAGATGACTCGGTGCATTCATACTTGTTGATTGCTGCAGTATTGCCATGTAATTTAGCGTAAGCCAGTACTTCTCTCTTCTCTTTGACGGACCAAACTTTTCTCTTCTGCTTGTGGCTGGATTTTGCAGGCATTTTTTTGATGGTGGGAAAAAAGTGTAACGAACACTCACTATTAGAGCGGAGTCCTCAAAAATTCCTAAAGCTCCGCTCTAATCGAGGAACTACTGTACTGTATGAGACATGGTTTTTTCCTAGAGTTGTTGCAATCATTCATGTGTTGATCTTGTTCTATTGTGTTATTATTGATGTTGTGGAGTGTTGTGATTCATTGTGTGATAGAAAGATTCGCTCATGTCACATTTGACAATTTTTCATGGATAGCCTGTGTTGATTCATGATGGCTACATTGAAAATAAAGAATTAATTCAGTGATTTTCATGATCAGTGGGGTTTGGCTCCACCTACTCTTTTTTTTGAGCCATTTTAACGACTTTACTATCAAAAAAAAATTTTGTTTTCAATAAGTCCTGTCCACGGTCCGAAGTTAACTGCTGAGGACGAGATATACTCAAATCCTAGGCTATTTTTCATTTCCTTTCTAATGGTGTTGAAATTTCTAAGAGATGTGAAGTGGTTGTTGAGTTATTTCACTCTGAATTTTGAAGGTAAATTGGCCCAAAAAAAAATTTAATGTTGTAAATGAAGAGAGGATGATTATTTATTATCGGACTGGTGTTTCAAACTGTAAAACCAGAGAGAAGCAAGGACATTGGAAAACAAGGTTTTTGGGGACTTGGAAATTTTTTTTAAAAATGTTTTGGACTCAAAAATTCCAAGTTCAAAATGATAGAGAGGTCCAGCGAAAACATGAAATATGGCTCTTTTTCAATAAATACTGATCAGCTGTATCTCAAATTGATATATGAAGTGTTACTCACCATGTAGAACACTAATATTATGGTTGTGTGCTGATGACTGACTCCTGACGCGGAAATGTTATACTCCTAACCGCTGAATATGTCCGTGAGGGTGATGTTGCTTGACATGATATTCTCCTGATAATTAAACGTAGAGTGTAGTGTGTATGAGATCTTTGTAGAGTGTTTGTATTGTTTGTGACATGAACAGTGATGTACCTGTTGAATGAATCAGCTCCTATGTTGGAGAGTCGGTTTTTCGCTGGAGGTGGAATATTTTTAAAAAATTTCAAAGTTCAAAATTCAAGCAAAAACTTGAAGTGAGGGTTGGCTCTATTTCGATAAATACTGATTGATATCATCTCTTATTTGAATATGTTGTTTAACTAACTGTGTGGAATATTGTTATTAGATTTAAATTGAAGAAACTGACTTGTGAGGAAGTGCACGTTTCTCTCCAGAGGCTTTTTTCATGATGATCTTTGATTTCTAGGTTACATACTATATATCAACAATTAGGTATTTATGTTGTCTAGATGTACGTTTTGAAAATTTTAATATTTGTGAAGTAGTTGTTGAGATATTAAGGATCAAAATGAGCTTTCCCGGTCAGATCACGTCAAATGTCCCTCTCGACCAAAATATCTAAAATAACGATTCCATTTCTTGGATAGATATTAGGTTTTAATCCATAGAATATAGAGAGAGTTGAATTTTTGGTAGTTACTAAGTAGTTATTGAAGGGTTTGGCGGGCGGCATGTCGTTTGGGGCGCTTGATTTGCGATAATGACATTCCAGCAAAATTGAAGATGCGGTCTTTGTCTCGAAAGTTTGTTCTCATGTAATGAATTCATCAAAAATGTCTCCATTTCTTCTTCTCTATCTGCTGAACTTGGAATTTTTCGAATTGGTGAAGTAGATGTTGTGGTTTCATATATCCTTTTTGTGGGAGTTGTTGCTCAGCGGACTTTTGATATTCTTCAAAAAAAAAATTGTAAAAAAAACGCGCCAAAACTCCCTGCGTTGTTGTGGCCGTCATCAGCAAGTTTCATCATGAATTGACATGGTCGTTCATTGAAATTGATTGTATAGCATGTCAACATCATTTTCAGCAGTGATCAACACGTTTTGGGAGTATTCTCTAATTATTCTTCGAGTGATCTTCAACAGGTAATTTTTAAAAATTCTGTGAACTTTTCCGATTGGATGTGAAGATACTGGAATGAAACTGATGATGGAAGTATTGTTGTAGTGATCGGATACCATAGAATTGATCATTGATTCCATTCAAATTGATAAGGATTCCTCTCAGTAGGATTTTTAAAAAGATTCAATATAACAATATATAACTTGTTTTTAATATCAATTAGTCCCACGCAGAGAGGAAGGAGATATTAAGCGAAAGATTTCTTGTTGTTATAGTGGATATCGAGATAACCCCAATTTTTGTACTAAAAAATCAGGTCCTGTGGTGGTTGACCATCCTTTAAAATTATCGTTGAATGATCAAAACTTGAATATTTCCATCAATTAAGATATAAGGAAGTAAGGCGCTGCTGTTTCGTTCGAGTTGAACGTGAAAGTAGTCATATATTTTGTGCGTCCAAGTAGGTGATATGTAACTCTTGAAGTTGGTCATAATTTAAACATGGACGAGCAAAAGTCGGTATTCCCTCGAAATTGGATACCGTTAACGTTGATTGAAGAATCGTTCAGTGATATGTTGGCCTTGAACAGCTTCCATGATTGATCTTCAAAGTAATTGTTGCTGTGAACCACTATAGATGATTATACACCCTCAATAAAATCAGCCATAATTCATGGATGCTGTTTTCATCATGGATGGAATATTGAATTATCGTTGTTGAGTCCTATCCCGAAACATGGTTATGGAATCTTAATGCGAGTGAGTCTTTTTGATGACTGAATCATTGATATTGAGTTCCTGTTGGTAGTTGTGAGTGATGAGAGTTGCTACTGTTCTACATTATCATCGTAAAATGTTTACCACATGAGATGAACATTATTGAATTGATTTAATTGAGAGAGGGAGGTGTGTTCTTGTTTTTTGGTGTTTGGTTTCATTCAATGAAAAAGGCATGTATGTTCAAAATATTGCCTTGAATTCGACAACGCTTCATCAAGGGTGGTGATTTATTTACTAAATGTCATGAGTACAAACCAGGAATTGAACAGACTCACCTATGGATCATACCTGATTGAAATGTGAACAGCTCTTTTTTCATGTATTAATTATTGTGTGAATCCGATTGTTTGGTAGTTGTTGTATTGTTGAACATTGAGTGCTCTCATCTTCAAAGTGGTATGAATAGTCGGTGGACACATCTTGTGAATTTTGCGCGTCCAAGTAGGTGATGTTAACTCTTGGAGTTTGTTACGATTTTTAAATGGACGTGCAAAAATTCGTTATTACATTCCCTCCAAAACGATTACGAATGAACCATTCACAAACAACAGCAAGAATGGTTCATTGATATACTGTTAAGCAAGCAGATGACGGAATCTTAATCGATACAATTTAATAATTTGTACTTGTAGTCAACTTGGTCTGCAACAATGTTGAATCTATCATGTTGTTCATCGAATGGATTCAATGTTTAATGATACATTCATCATTATGACATCAGATTATAATTCTGATATGTGTCATCAGTATTGAGTTGGTGGTGCGCTTTCATCTGTTGTATGATTCATTGCAAGAAGTGACCTTGTTGTATTTTGCGTTTGTTTGCTGTGATTCATTGTTGAAAACAAAGGTTCAATATGATGATTTTCATGATTTGTGCATGTACTACATGGATGGTGTGCAAGGTGTGTTCATGTTTGTGGTCGTCATCTCATTTATTGAATTTTGTTCAGCAAGTGATCATGTTTATAGTTGATGGATTGTATTATTTTGAATAAATCATGATGAACTACAATGATAGTGATCATCTTTATGTGTGTTTCAAGTGTGTTGTTTGATTCATTTGACTAATCTCTACAGACTGTACTGACCATAACATTTGGCGGATGAAACATAAGATGAAAAGTGTGTGGTAGATTTCATGTTTTCCAAATTCTGATATTGGTTGGAATACATGTTGACCATGATGATGTCATGATATGTGATTGATTTCGAGGATCCATCTTTTATGTTCATTGTGAACAATGCAATAAAATGTTAAATAGTTGATGGAGTTGTGCACCACAGATATGACATGAATTTTGATTATTCTATCATCATCATGAAGTAATCATGGTATACTATATGTTACATCAATTTGAAGTGTTGTTCGTTGTTGTGTGCATGATGTGATATGAAGGTTTGAAAAAAATGTGACATGTTCTTTGTATGTTGTGATAATGTACACTACTCCTTATGAAAGTGATACTACATCTTTACAATAGCTAGTACAACATATATATGAAGTTATATTGAATGTCTATTGATACTTGTGGAGATAATTGATAAATGTTGACTTTGAATGTTTTTAATTTGGTCTTGGTCTTGGACATTTCTTATTGGGTTTATTGGGTTTATTGGGTTTATTGGGTTTATTGGGTTTATTGGGTTTATTGGGTTTATTGGGTTTATTGGGTTTATTGGGTTTATTGGGTTTATTGGGTTTGGGTTTTGGGTTTTTGGGTTTTTGGGTTTGGGTTTGGGTTTGGGTTTGGGTTTGGGTTTGGGTTTGGGTTTGGGTTTGGGTTTGGGTTTGGGTTTGGGTTTGGGTTTGGGTTTGGGTTTGGGTTTGGGTTTGGGTTTGGGTTTGGGTTTGGGTTTGGGTTTGGGTTTGGGTTTGGGTTTGGGTTTGGGTTTGGGTTTGGGTTTGGGTTTGGGTTTGGGTTTGGGTTTGGGTTTGGGTTTGGGTTTGGGTTTGGGTTTGGGTTTGGGTTTGGGTTTGGGTTTGGGTTTGGGTTTGGGTTTGGTTTGGGTTTGGGTTTGGTTGGGTTTGGGTTTGGGTTTGGGTTTGGGTTTGGGTTTGGGTTTGGGTTTGGGTTTGGGTTTGGGTTTGGGTTTGGGTTTGGGTTTGGGTTTGGTTTGGGTTTGGGT